>NC_056446.1:12335077-12507577 GCF_018296145.1 Oncorhynchus tshawytscha | reverse complement strand
CGAAGATGGCTGTAGCTCAAAAATAAGAGAGCACTGAGAAAGAAAACCCCGACCGGTACCAGGATTCCCAGAAAATTACTCCGGAGGAGGTAAGTGGGGTTCTCTCCGGAGGAGGTAAGTGGGGTAGGCTGTACCAACTCACCACTAATAGGAAAAAATGTACCAGTTGGTTGGGGTTTCTCAGGGATGGCAGACAGCCTATGAGTTAACTCCCGAATTAGCTCCATAGTAGCCTTAAATCCTTGGTCATTGTCACTCCCTGACCTTAGATATCTCTGTTTTCTATATATTTTGGTTAGGCCAGGGTGTGACTGGGGTAGGTACTCTAGGTTTTTGTATGTCTAGGTTTTTTTTGTATGTCTAGGGTTTTTGTATGTCTAGGGGTTTTGTATGTCTATGTTGGCCTGATTGGGGATCATATTTAGGCAGCCCTTTTTCCCACTTTCTGGTGTGGGATCTTGTCTACAGTTAGGTGCTTGTGTGCACACTAGTAGCTTCACGTTTCGTTTGGTTGTTTGTTGTGGTGGGTTTCAGTTCATTAAAAATATGTGGAACTCTATTCACGCTGCGCCTTGGTCTCACTCATACGAAGATCGTGACAGTCATGGCGTTCTGTCAGGGAACGAAGCCCTTTCAACAGGTCCTGTAGTAGCTCCTCATGCCTCCCAATAGTGGCTCCCTGCAGGGATACAGCGTGGCGGAGCTGATCCAAGTCTGCTGGGTCTGTCATGGTCAGTTCGTACTATAAGGGCACAAGGCAAGACCCAGATGGAGACAGGAGGAAGATGGTTGGAGTCTTAGATGTTAATTAATTTTTTTTAAACACGCTGGTTTACTTGACAAACATGCAAGACAAACTGGCACAGAGAGACAGAAAACACAGGGATAAATACACTGCGGAAAATAAGCGAAACCTGGAGGGGGTGGAGACAATCACAAGGACCGGTGAAACAGACCAGGGAGTGTCATATGCTTATACTGCAGTACTACTCTATCATAGTGCATTATGAGTACATGTATAATGCTATATAGTGCATTAAGCATATGGGCTTCATAGAAAGTGTCTACACCAACTCAAGGCAAGTCAAACTGAACCTCTTTAATTCTTTGAAAAAGATAAAACAACCCGGAAGTTGCTCAATCCCAAGTTTAAAAACAAAAGCTGTGTAACAGCTAAGTAAATAGAAAGGGTGCTTTTTTTGGTCATTTTTTAAAACGGAAATAAGATTAAAACTATTTTAATTGAGCAACATCCACAGTTTGAAATCCCCTTCAAGCAACTACACCATAAAATGCTTGTCTGCCTAGTGGAGCATCATCTGGAGGGGAAGAGTACCCGTGTCTATCTGGGCAGTAAAATTTTACTGCATCACAAGTCTCATCTGGCTGCTGCCCTAATTAAGGATCAAGTTCATTCCCATCATGGTGGTTTGTTGTTGTTGGCTTGTTCTGTACTCTTCAAAGTTAACAAGTAACACTTCAGTGTCTGACACTGTCTCACTAGGCAGTGATATCTTACCAAGATTCTCAGCAGAAACATTGACTAAAGAACAACTCTCGATTGATGGTATTGCCTACAGTAAACGATCTACAAGTTCCCATGATCATAATGCCACACCACTTTCTCATCAACTGCATACAAGCCTTTGATACACACCATATTTAAAATTGTCAATCAGAAACGTGCAATAACGTGTTGCAAGCTTTGACATTTTTATCAAGACATAACATTTCTTTTTAACTGTGATTGTGATGAAATACGCAGGTTTTTGTCAGCATGTTCTGGTACTAGTATGAGCCCGGCATAAAATACAGTGATTCCTTGCGAGGGGATGAGACATGAGTCATTGCCAAGGGTTTCCTCTGTATTGTTGCTTGAAGTGAGAGTATTGGTGGCAGTCTCTCCAACAGTGCTGAAAGGCCTCTGATTAAAGACACCAAGAGAAGGTGGATATGGTGGGAGGAATGAAAGAAGCAGTCAAACTGTCAACCGAGCCGTAAAAGAGCTACCATTGCACCGAAGGACACCACTCACTTTGGCTGGGCTGACAGCTCTCTAAGTCTCCTGCTCTTTGTAAGAGAGCCTTTCCATTCTCTTCATGTAGCGTTTCATGGGAAGTGAGGTGCCGACTGCCCATTGCTTTGTTCTCATTTGGTATCTCTCTAAATATTCCAGCATCTCATCACTTTTTACTCATAACTGACAGTTTTTCAGCTCTTATGAACGAATTTCACATTTCTCTCTGAAGACCTACTGTATTTGTGAAAATATGTGTCTGATTCAATGTATTGATTGTGTAACTGATGTTGCATCTACATGGTACCAGAGGTGTCATGCCCATAGTGCAAGTGCCCCCTCAGATTTGCCCCAACCTCATAAATAGCTACCAAGCCATTTCAGGCTAGTGAATCAAGTTAGAGTAGCTTGTCTAACTATCTTAGCCGGCATACTTGCTGGAAAGGTTGCTAGACTTTAGAAACGCAAGAAATTACTAAAAGTGCTGAATAAAACATATATTCCTTTCAATCTTTTACCCAGATTTTAGCAGAGATGCAGGGAAGCATATTTCCTTTCTTTAAAAAAAACAGAACCACCAGGATACAGACAGCTCAAGAGGTATGCTATGATTTGCAGAAATATGTACCCCCCCATCCTCATGTACTTTGTGCCCCTTCTAAAATGATCGGTCTATGACGCCACTGTATGTTACAGTAATAAAACCCCCAATGTCCGTCCCAAGGGTCTGTGATGTTGTACTCTTCCCCCCTTTTTCTAAAATGATGTGTAAGCCTAAGGACTGTGTCTCTTGTCCTCAGTTTGACTGAATATTTCGGCTTGATGTTGTCATGGTGTGATCTTATGGCCTGTTTGTGTCGAGTCAGACTCTTTCTCACATTCACTCACTCTGTCTTCTCTTCCCTCTCTCTCTCACTCTATGATAGATATACTTTAAACAAGTGTACTGAACTGGCGTATGGGCGACTGATTAGTCAGGTTGATTGAGTCATCGACTGATATCACAACCGATACATCACTCCGCAGCTGATCCTCAGATCAAAAGTTCAAAAAAGACATCTGAAATAACCTCAAGATTAGTCTTGAGATGTGGATTGTGAGGCTTTGAATTAATTGGTCCCTCTACAGACTGAGCCTCATTTTCGCAATTTACGTGCTTTTCAGTTGTGACAGTAAGCACTCTTGGTACCACCGCCCTTTTGTTGGTTAGAGAGCCTTTCCATTCTGTTCATGTTGCCTTTCATTCTTAGCAGCACACAGGGGATAATAACCCTCATCCTTACTGATGTACTATGGTATAGTCTACCCACTGCTCTCCTTATATATGTCAGCTTCCATGAAAGCAATACATTTCATACAAGATCATTTTTGCAATGAACAGAAGATTTTACATACCGCTTGGGGTGCTATTGGCATTTACACAGATTCTCAGAATGGCAAGCTTTTGTCTACCAGGATACTCATGACAATCCCGGCACTCTAGGAGTCTCTTCATAGTCTCAATTTTCTACTTTTGAAGCTATGAATCATTCTAAATCATTCACATCACATTTTCTTCTCAAGGTACTATTTACCACTACAGCATATTCTGGAAACATATTTATCAAACATCCTGTGAATAGCCGCTTTTCTCATTATTGTCAACATACAAAAATACTACAACAAAAAAATATAAAAAAGACAACTCATGCCTTACCACTTACTGTACAATGTCATTACCTGCTTACTAAAAATGTAACAATGTGGGGGTACACGACCATGAAGTAATGGGTCTCAAATATCCAGTTTAAGTCGGAAGTTTACATACACATTTGTGACCAAACTTGTCTTGTCTTAAGATGTTGCTTCAATATATCCACATAATTTTCCTCCCTCATGATGCCATCTATTTTGTGAAGTGCACCAGTCCCTCCTGCAGCAAAGCATCTCCACAACATGATGCCGCCATCCCCGTGCTTCACGGTTGGGATGTTGTTCTTCGGCTTGCAAGCCTCCCCCTTTTTCCTCCAAACATAACAATGGTCATTATGGCCAGACAGTTCTATTTTTGTTTCATCAGACCAGAGGACATTTCTCCAAAAAGTGTGATCTTTGTCCCCATGTGCAGTTGCAAAGCATAGTCTGGCTTTTTTATGGCGGTTTTGGAGCAGTGGCTTCTTCCTTGCTGAGCGGTCTTTCAGGTTATGTCGATATAGGACTAGTTTTATTATGGATATAGATACTTTGGTACCTGCTTCCTCCAGCATCTTCACAAGGTCCTTTGCTGTTGTTCTGGGATTGATTTGCACTTTTCGGACCAAAGTACATTCATCTCTAGGAGACAGAACACGTCTCCTTCCTGAGCGGTATGACGGCTGCGTGGTCCCATGGTGTTTATACTTGCTTGCTAGTGTTTGTAAAGACGAACATGGTACCTTCAAGTGTTTGGAAATTGCTCCCAAGGATGAACCAGACTTGTGGAGGTCTACAAAAAATGTTTTAGGTCTTGGCTGATTTTGTTTGATTTTCCCATGATGTCAAGCAAAGAGGCACTGAGTTTGAAGGTAGGCCTTGAAATACATTCACAGGTACACCTCCAATTGACTCAGGCTAATTTACATCATCTATCAGAAGCTTCTAAAGCCATGACATTGTTTTCTGGAATCTTCCAAGCTGTTTAAAGGCACAGTCAACTTAATGTATGTAAACTTCTGACCCGCTGAATTGTGATACAGTGAATTATAAGTGAAATGATTTGCCTGTAAACAATTGTTGGAAAAATTACTTGTGTCATGCACAAAGTAGATGTCCTAACCGACTTCATAAAACTATAGTTTGTTAACAATACATTTGTGGAGTGGTTGAAAAATGAGTTTTAATGATTCCAACCTAAGTGTATGTAAACTTCCGACTTCAACTCTACCAAGCTCAAAGTAAACCTATACCATGTATCTTAAAACTTCTTCAGGCTAGGGTCTATATTTCTCCACTTCCTGTCTGACTGACCTGCCCAAATTAAACTGCCTGTTACTCAGGCCCAGAAGCCAGGATATGAATATAATTGGTACCATTGGATAGAACACACGTTGACGTTTGTAGAAATGTTAAAATTATGTATGAAACTATAACACAATATATATGGTAGGAGAAAATCCTTAAGAAAAACCAACCAGATTTTTTTTTTTGAGAACCCTGCTCTTACAATGGAAAGTATAGGGACATTCTGAAATCTAGCTCTCAGGATGCAATTCCTATGACTTCCACTAGATGTCGCCAGTCTTTGTTCAAGGTTTCAGGCTTGTTTCTTCCAAAACGGGGAAGAATTTTGAGTTTTAGTACTGGGATACAGACTTCGAAAACAGTCTGTACACGTGCGAGGAAGAGGACGCGCACCTGCTAATATCGTTTTCCTATTGAACATACTTCTTTCCGTATGAAAAATTATAGTTTAATTACATTTTAGGGTGCCTGAGGATTATATCGAAATGTAGTTTGACTTGTTTTACAAAAGTTTAGCGGTGGCTTTTTGGTTCCTTCGTATGCATGTTGAACGAGTGGATTACTGAAATCGATGGCGCCAACTAAACTGACTTTTTGGGATATAAAGAAGGATTTTTTCTAACAAAACAACCATGCATCTTGTAGCTGGGACCCTTCTGATTGCAAACAGAGGAAGACTTTCAAAAAGTGATTTCATGAAGCCTGTGCTGGTTGAAAAATATGTTGATGTGGGGCGCCGTCTTCAAACAATCGCATGGTATGCTTTCGCTGTAAAGCCTATTGTGAATTGGATAATGCAGTTAGATTAACACGAATTTAAGATTTTAACTGATATAAGTTACTTGTATGTTCATAAATGTTTAATATTACAATTATTTATTTGAATTACCCTCCCTCCAATTTAACCGGAAGTTGTCGACAAGTGTCCTTCTGGCGGGACGCCTAGCCCTAAGTTAACAGGATAATTGTGATACTACTGTATATGCAATGAAAAGGAGGGTATTTCTTCTAAATGCTCTTACGTTTTTCAAGGTCCCCTTGTACCTGGATCCATACCATAACTGCTTAATGCCTATCATTCAGTGGGGGATTTATTGTCAGCGCTTTTGTTCTCAAACACATTCTTTCAATATAAAGCAGGACTCAAGAAAGGGAATCCAGTCCTTTTGAGCCTCAGCCGGTGTTAGATGAAATGATTGATGGATGTGGATCAGTGCTGGGAATAAAAAAATGCCCATTTCTGATTCTCACTCCCTTTGGGAGAAGGGGGACTTTCACTTTCATGACAGAGGCCTTGCATGGGGAGGTACTGGATGAAGAGAGACAGTAAGGAAGGAAGTGTCCCTCCAATACACAGAGGACACCAGCTCAGCCTGGCTAACTGAGAGGAAAGACTGCTGGAGCAGAGAGGACTGAGTCATACGCTGTAGACAGACAACACTCTCATCACCTAGGACTGATCTGCGGTATGTATGGTCTATTCTCAGAACTGTTTCGTATTTTCCTTGTAAACACCTTTATCACATTCAAGAATTTAGTATCAACATGAGTTTGTCTATGCTTTATTCCAAGGCCTTATCGCTCTCAGGAAATCAGACTCAGAAAATTCTAAGAGCAGTGGTGAAAGAGTACTAATATATCCTACTCAAGTAAAAGTACTGATACTTTAATTACATTCTACTCAAGTAGAAGTTTAATTACTAAGTAAAAGTTAAAAGTAACCCATTTAAAAAGTGCTCAGAGTAAAAGTATTTGAGTTCCCTGAAAAATAAAAACACCGACTTTGATAATTAGCTAATTTTGCTCATGTTACCTGAATGTTGTTATACTTGATCTTTTCCATGCATTAAATTGAAAAAGGATGAGAGGAAATTCATGTACAGTAGGAACTACAGTAGGAAGTACAGTGGTAACTACAGTAAGAACTACAGTGGTAACTACAGTAAGAACTACAGTGGGAAGTACAGTAGGAAGTACAGTAGGAACTACAGTGGGAAGTACAGTAGGAACTACAGTGGGAGCTACGGTGCATTCAGAAAGTATTCAGACCCCTTGACTTTTTCCACATTTTGTTACGTTACAGCCTTATTCTAAAATTGATTAAAACTTTTTTTAATCCTCATTAATATACACACACAATATCCCATAAAGAAAAAGCAAAAACAGGTTTTTAGAAATGTTTGCACATTTACTAAAAAACAACAACTGAAATATACATTCACATAAGTATTCAGACCCTTTACTCAGTACTTTGTTGAAGCACCTTTGGCAGCGATTACAGCCTCGAGTCTTCTTTGGTAATGACGTAACAAGTTCGGCACACCTGTATTTGGGGAGTTTCTCCCATTCTTCTTTGCAGATGCTCTCAAGCTCTAACAGGTTGGATGGCGAGCGTCACTGCACAGATATTTTCAGGTCTCTCCGGAGATTTTTGATCGGGTTCAAGTACGGGCTCTGGCTGGGCCTCTCAAGGACATTCAGAGATATTCAGAGTCCCGAAGCCACTCCTGTGTTGTCTTGGCTGTGTGCTTAGGGCCGTTGTCCTGTTGGAAGGTGAACCTTCGCCCCAGTCTGAGCGCTCTGGAGCAGGTTTTCATCAAGGATCTCTCTATACTTTGCTACGTTAATCTTTCCCTCGATCCTGACTCATCTCCAAGTCCCTGCCGCTGAAAAACATCCCCACAGCATGATGCTGTCACCACCATGCTTCTCCGTAGGGATGGTTTCAGGTACTGTGCCTTTTACTGAGCAGTGGCTTCCGCCTGTCCACTCCATAAAGGCCTGATTGGTGGAGTGCTGCAGAGACGGTTGTCCCTTTGGAAGGGTCTGGGTGGCTCCAAACTTCTTCAATTTAAGAATGATGGAGGCCACTGTGTTCTTGGGGACCTTGAATGCTGCAGACATTTTTTTGTACCCTTCCCCAGATCTGTGCCTCGACACAATCCTGTCTCGGAGCTGTATGGAAAATTACTTCAACCTCATGGCTTGTTTTTTTCTCTGACATGCACTGTCAACTGTGGAACCTTATATAGACAGGTGTTTGCTTTTCCAAATCATGTCCAATCAATTGAATATACCACAGGTGGACTCCAATCAAGTTGTAGAAACATCTTAAGGCTGGTCAATGGAAATAGAACTCACCTGAGCTCAATGTAGAGTCTCAGAGCAAAGGCTTTGAATACTTATGTAAAGAAGGCCCTTAACCAACAGTGCAGTTCAAGAAGAAGAAAATATTTTCCAAGTAGGCTAAAATAAAAAGTAAAACAATAAGAATAACAATAACGAGGCTGTATACAGTGGGCACTGGTACAGAGTCAGAGTGCAGAGTGCAGAGTGCAGGGGTAAAGGCTAGTTGAGGTAATCCGTACATGTAGGTGAGGGCGAAGTGACTATGCATAGGTAACAAACAAACAGTGAGTATCAGCAGTGCACAAGGGGGTGGGGGGGGTGTCAATCAATATGAATTGTATGGTGGCAGATTCCATGAAGTGTTCAGCAGTCTAATCGCTTGAGGGTAGAAGCCGTTGAGGAGCCTTTTGGTCCTAGACTTGGCGCTCCGGTACAGCTTGCCGTGCGGTAGCAGAGACAACAGTCTATAGGTGACTGGAGTCTCTGACAATTTTATGGGCTTTCCTCTGTTACCGCCTATTATATAGGTCCTGGATGGCAGGAAGCTTGGCCCCAGTGATGTACTGGGCCGTTCACACTACATTCTGTAGCGCCTTACGGTCAGATGCCGAGCAGTTGCCATACCAGGTAGTGATGCAACCGGTCAGGATGCTCTCGAATGGTGCAGCTGTAGAACCTTTTGAGGATCTGGGGGCCATGCCAAATCTTTTCAGTCTCCTGAGGGGGAAAAGGTTTTGTCGTGCCCTCTTCACGACTGTCTTGGTATGTCAAATCAAGTCAAATCAAATCAAATTTTATTTGTCACATACACACGGTTAGCAGATGTTAATGCGAGTGTAGCGAAATGCTTGTGCTTCTAGTTCCGACAATGCAGTAATAACCAACAAGTAATCTAACTAACAATTCCAAAACTACTGTCTTATACACAGTGTAAGGGGATAAAGAATATGTACATAAGGATATATGAATGAGTGATGATACAGAGCAGCATAGGCAAGATACAGTAGATGGTATCGAGTACAGTATATACATATGAGATGAGTATGTAAACAAAGTGGCATAGTTAAAGTGGCTAGTGATACATGTATTACATAAGGATGCAGTAGATGATATAGAGTACAGTATATACGTATACATATGAGATGAATAATGTAGGGTATGTAAACATTATATAAGGTAGCATTGTTTAAAGTGGCTAGTGATATATTTACATCATTTCCCATCAATTCCCATTATTAAAGTGGCTGGAGTTGAGTCAGTATCAGTGTGTTGGCAGCACCCACTCAATGTTAGTGGTGGCTGTTTAACAGTCTGATGGCCTTGAGATAGAAGCTGTTTTTCAGTCTCTCGGTCCCAGCTTTGATGCACCTGTACTGACCTCACCTTCTGGATGATAGCGGGGTGAACAGGCAGTGGCTCGGGTGGTTGATGTCCTTGATGATCTTTATGGCCTTCCTGTAACATCGGGTGGTGTAGGTGTCCTGGAGGGCAGGTAGTTTGCCCCCGGTGATGCGTTGTGCAGACCTCACTACCCTCTGGAGAGCCTTACGGTTGTGGGCGGAGCAGTTGCCATACCAGGCGGTGATACAGCCCGCCAGGATGCTCTCGATTGTGCATCTGTAGAAGTTTGTGAGTGCTTTTGGTGACAAGCCGAATTTCTTCAGCCTCCTGAGGTTGAAGAGGCGCTGCTGCGCCTTCTTCACGATGCTGTCTGTGTGAGTGGACCAATTCAGTTTGTCTGTGATGTGTATGCCGAGGAACTTAAAACTTGCTACCCTCTCCACTACTGTTCCCTCGATGTGGATAGGGGGGTGTTCCCTCTGCTGTTTCCTGAAGTCCACAATCATCTCCTTAGTTTTGTTGACGTTGAGTGTGAGGTTATTTTCCTGACACCACACTCCGAGGGCCCTCACCTCCTCACTGTAGGCCGTCTCGTCGTTGTTGGTAATCAAGCCTACCACTGTTGTGTCATCCGCAAACTTGATGATTGAGTTGGAGGCGTGCGTGGCCACACAGTCGTGGGTGAACAGGGAGTACAGGAGAGGGCTCAGAACGCACCCTTGTGGGGCCCCAGTGTTGAGGATCAGCGGGGTGGAGATGTTGTTGCCTACCCTCACCACCTGGGGGCGGCCCGTCAGGAAGTCCAGTACTCGCCTGACCCAGGGTCTCGAGCTTGATGACAAGCTTGGAGGGTACTATGGTGTTGAATGCCGAGCTGTAGTCGATGAACAGCATTCTCACATAGGTATTCTCCTTGTCCAGATGGGTTAGGGCAGTGTGCAGTGTGGTTGAGATTGCATCGTCTGTGGACCTATTTGGGCGGTAAGCAAATTGGAGTGGGTCTAGGGTGTCAGGTAGGGTGGAGGTGATATGGTCCTTGACTAGTCTCTCAAAGCACTTCATGATGACGGAAGTGAGTGCTACGGGGCGGTAGTCGTTTAGCTCAGTTACCTTAGCTTTCTTGGGAACAGGAACAATGGTGGCCCTCTTGAAGCATGTGGGAACAGCAGAGCAGACTAGTATAGGGATTGATTGAATATGTCCGTAAACACACCGGCCAGCTGGTCTGCGCATGCTCTGAGGGCGCGGCTGGGGATGCCATCTGGGCCTGCAGCCTTGCGAGGGTTAACACGTTTAAATGTCTTACTCACCTCGGCTGCAGTGAAGGAGAGTCCGCATGTTTTCGTTGCAGGCCGTGTCAGTGGCACTGTATTGTCCTCAAAGTGGGCAAAAAGTTATTTAGTCTGCCTGGGAGCAAGACATCCTGGTCCGTGACTGGGCTGGATTTCTTCTTGTAGTCCGTGATTGACTGTAGACCCTGCCACATGCCTCTTGTGTCTGAGCCGTTGAATTGAGATTCTACTTTGTCTCTGTACTGACGCTTAGCTTGTTTGATAGCCTTGCGGAGGGAATAGCTGCACTGTTTGTGTTCGGTCATGTTACCAGTCACCTTGCCCTGATTAAAAGCAGTGGTTTGCGCTTTCAGTTTCACGCGAATGCTGCCATCAATCCACGGTTTCTGGTTAGGGAATGTTTTAATCGTTGCTATGGGAACGACATCTTTAACGCACGTTCTAATGAACTCGCACACCGAATCAGCGTATTCGTCAATATTGTTATCTGACGCAATACGAAACATATCCCAGTCCACGTGATAGAAGCAGTCTTGGAGTGTGGAGTTAGCTTGGTCGGACCAGCGTTGGACAGACCTCAGCGTGGGAGCCTCTTGTTTTAGTTTCTGTCTGTAGGCAGGGATCAACAAAATGGAGTCGTGGTCAGCTTTTCCGAAAGGAGGGCGGGGCAGGGCCTTATATGCGTCGCGGAAGTTAGAGTAACAATGATCCAAGGTTTTTCCACCCCTGGTTGCGCAATCGATATGCTGATAAAATTTAGGGAGTCTTGTTTTCAGATTAGCCTTGTTAAAATCCCCAGCTACAATGAATGCAGCCTCCGGATAAATCATTTCCAGTTTGCAGAGAGTTAAATAAAGTTCGTTCAGAGCCATCGATGTGTCTGCTTGGGGGGGATATATACGGCTGTGATTATAATCGAAGAGAATTCTCTTGGTAGATAATGCGGTCTACATTTGGTTGTGAGGAATTCTAAATCAGGTGAACAGAAGGATTTGAGTTCCTGTATGTTTCTTTCATCACACCATGTCTCGTTAGCCATAAGGCATACGCCCCCGCCCCTCTTCCTACCAGAAAGATGTTTGAAGAATGCTAGGGAGTGGTGCACGATGTGCCCGTCTCCGGAGTCTGACCAGAAGACCGCCTCGTTTCCCTCTTTTTCGTATTCGTTTTTTGGGTCGCCGCATAGGATCCATTCCGTTGTCCCGGTTGAAAGGCAGAACACAGGATCCGCGTCGCGAAAAACATATTCTTGGTCGTACTGATGGTGAGTTGACGCTGATCTTATATTCAGTAGTTCTTCTCGACTGTATGTAATGAAACCTAAGATGACCTGGGGTACTAATGTAAGAAATAACACGTAATAAAACAAAACACTGCATAGTTTCCTAGGAATGCGAAGCGAGGCGGCCACCTCTGTCGGCGCCGATATATACTGTATGTTTAGACCATGGTAGTTTGTTGATGATGTGGACACCAAGGAACTTGAAACTCTTGACCCACTCCACTACAGCCCCATCGATGTTAATGAGTGCCTGTTCGGCCTGCCTTTTCTTTAGTCCACGATCAGCTTCTTTGTCTTGCTCGCATTGAGGGAGAGGTTGTTGTCCTGGCACCACACTGCGACTTCTCTGACCTCCTACCTATAGGCCGTCTCATCGTTGTCGGTGATCAGGCCTACCACTGTTGTGTAGTCAGCAAACTTAATGATGGTGTTGGAGTCGTGTTTGGCCACGCAGTCGTGGGTGAAAAGGGAATACAGGAGGGGACAAAGTACACACCCCTGAGGGGCCCCAGTGTTAAGGATCAGCGTGGAAGATGTTTTGTTGCCTACTATTACCACCTGGGGCAGCCTGTCAGGAAGTCCAGGATCCAGTTGCAGAGGGAGGTGTTTAGTCCCAGAGTCTTTTGCTTAGTGATGAGCTTCGTGGGCACTATGGTGTTGAACGCTAAGCTGTAGTCGATGAACAGCATTCTCACATAGGTGTTCCTTTTGTCCAGGTGAGAAAGGGCGTGGTGGAGTCCAATTGAGATTGCATCATCTGTGGAGATGTTGGGGCGGTATGCGAATTGGAGTGGGTCTAGAGTGTCCAGGAGGATGCTGTTTATGTGAGCCATGCCCTTCAAAGCACACAGTCATCCAGAACAGATGGTGCTCTCGTGCATCCTTCAGTATTGCTTGCCTCGAAGCAAGCGTAAAAGGCATTTAGCTTGTCTGGTAGGCTCGCGTCTCTGGGCAGCTGGCGTCTTGGTTTCCCTTTGTAGTCCGTAATAGTTTTCAAGCCCTGTCACATCCGACGAATGTCAGAGCTGGTGTAGTAGGATTCAATCTTAATGATGTATTGACGCTTTGCTTGTTTGATGGTTTGTCTGAGGGCATAGCAGGATATGTTATTAGCGTCCAGATTATTCTCCCGCTCCGTGAATGCGGCAGCTCTAGCCTTTAGCTCAATGGGGATGTTGCCTGTAATCCATGGCTTCTGGTTGGGATATATACATACAGTCACTGTGGGGATGACGTCGTCGATGCACTTATTGATGAAGCCAATGACTGAGGTGATGTATTCCTCAATGCCATTGGATGAATCCCGGAACACATTCCAGTCTGTGCTAGCAAAACCGTCCTGTGGTGTAGCATCTGACCGGTTCCACATTGAGCGAGTCACTGGTACTTCCTGCTTTAGTTTTTGCTTGTAGGCGGGAATCAGGAGGATAGAATTGTGGACAGATTTGCAAAATGGAGGGCGGGGACAGCTTTGTATGCATCTCTGTGTGTGGAGTTAAGGTGGTCTACGAATTTTTTTCTCAGGTTGCACATGTGACATGCTGGTAAAAATGTGGTAATTCTGATTTAAGTTTGCCTGTGTTAAAGTCCCCGGCCACTATGAGCGCCGCTTCTGGTTGAGCATTTTCTTCTTTGCTTATAGAGTTGGTTGAGAGTGGTCTTAGTGCCAGCTTCGCTTTATGGTAGTAAATAGACAGCTACGAATAATACAGATGAGAAATCTTTTGGTAGATATTGTGGTCAACAGATTATCATAAGGTACTCTACCTCAGGCGAGCAATACCTCAATACTTTTTTGATATTAGACATCGCGCACCAGCTGTTATTAACAAAATGACACACACCCCCACCTCTTACCAGAGGTAGTGTCTCTGTTCTCTTCTGTCGTGCATGGAAAATCCCACCAGCCTATACTGTCCGTTTCTTCGTTCAGCCACGTCTCGGTGAAACATAGGATATCTTTAATGTCCCGTTGGTAGGATTATCTTAATAATAGGTCATCAATTTTATTTTTGTAATGATTGCACTTCAGGAAGGAGAATGGAAGGCATTGGGAGTTTACTTGCTTGCCTCCGGCTTCTCAGAAGGATCTCCGATCTGCATCCCCTTTTCCGGAGTCTTTTCTTCACGCAAAAGGCGTGGATATGGGCCTGTTCCAGTGAAAGCAGGATATCCTTCTCATCGGACTCATTAAAGGAAAAAGTTTCTTCCAGTCTGTGGCGAGTAATCATTTGTCTGATGTCCAGAAGTTATTTTTGGTCATAAGAGACCGTAGCATCAACATTATGTACACAAAAAGTTTGTAAAAAATAAGTTCCGCAAAAAAAATAACAAAATTGCACAATTGGTTGGGAGAGAAAAAACGTTATTCGGCGCCATCTTAATACCAGGACATGTGACACGACAGTAACAGCATCAGCACACAGGTAACACAACGACATACAAACATTAATGCAGCAGTGGGGAACAGAGCTGGGGAACATACAAATACAGGGGAGGTAATAAACAGGTGATTGAGTCCAGGTGAGTCCAATAATTCGCTGATGCGTGTGCTGACGGAAGGCAGGTGTGCCTAATGATGGTGGCAGGAGTGCGTAATGCTGGGAAGCCTGGCGCTTTCGAAGCGCCAGGGAGGGGGAGCGGGAGCAGGCTTGACAGTCCCCCCCCCCCGAGTCCCCCTGACGGGCCGGCCGAGGCCTGGGCGCTGGACCAGCCGGTTGGGGCGTAGGAGCCCAGGGGAACCGGCTGAGGCGTGGGAGCCTGACGATCCCGCTGGGACGTGGGAGCTTGGTGAGCCAGCTGAGGCGTAAAAATCTGACTATCCAGGCTGAGGCCAGACGTGGGATGGAACCTGCCAAGCCAACCGGGGCAAGGAAACCTCTCTAGCCAGCTAGGGTGTGGAAGCCCGAAGATCTGGCACCCCCGGTTCCATTGGCGGCGGCCCCTGGACCCGACGTCACAACCAAGTGGATAGTCAGCACTCCCTGATGCTTTGTTTGATTGCTGCTGCATTCTGTAAGGAGCAGGCGTGACACATTGACACCCTTTCCCTCACTCACTCACAAACTCCCTCTTTCACTCACTCACCATGGGTGGAAAGAGTACTGAAATATCCTACTCAAGTAGAAGTACTATTACTTTAACAGTAGTAATTAGTTACTTTACACCTCTGGTGAAGTGACATGTACACACTGTTTGGACACTTTCAATCCCTTGCGTACGTTCACTTCAAAATCTCCCAGGCAGATACCATCACTATCTACTGTGTCTACCGCTGTGCACTGTGATGAGATGGTGTTCCTTTAGTATCAAACTCTGGGCTCTAACTCAACCCTCATAATTATCCCTGGCTTCACCTGGCTTGTCATACAGTCAGCTTAGGACAGGGGAGATGGGCCAGTCAATACTGAGTAAAAGCGCCATTTAGCAATGACGCGCCTCAGAGACGGGCCCTTCAGAATGGGGGGGTCTTGAGATGCAGGCCTCTGACAGAGATGGATGGTGTAGGGCTCCACAGCCAGCAAGGACAAAGGGACACCCAGCCAGTTGGCCTTTACTAAGGAGCAGGCAGGGAGGCAGGCAGGCCTCTGTCTGCCCGCCCAGAACCAGCCCTTCCACACACGAGATGTCTGGGAGGGAGGAGGTGGGAATGAAATTACTGCATATGCCTGGAGGGCGAGGTGGAGGAGGACGGAGGGGGAGATAGGGGAGGAGAGGAAAGAGGGGACGTGAAGGGAGGGCGAGAAGGAGTGCATTTTGCTGATGAAGTCATGAAGCCTGGTTCTCTGACACCTCCTGTTTTGACACCACATTGAAGGACCTGAATAATACATTGTAGAGGGACCAACCCAGAGAAGCAACTCCGGAAGCTGCCAGTCCATTACACTCACAGGCATCATTCCCTTATGACAAATTACATTTATGTTGAGAAATGGAGGGTGACAGGGCCTACACATACTTGACCTATGACCCAGCGAGATAGACTTGAATAGGTAAACAAACCACCTTGGTGACAGTGGTGCTCACTAAATGAGTGGAGAAGAAGGTGTAACTGAATTATCGTCAAGATCTTTATATATCTCAGGGGACATGAACAATATTTTTTATCAATGTATCCCTATGGGTCTCTAAGGTGAAAGACGGATTCTATATCTGGTCACATAAAACATGGGTCATTATCAACATCTAGTAATTCATTATAAATAGCAAATTCAAGTAAAACATGTTTTCTTTTCAGATTATAAGCAATCCCATGGAACTATAAATCTTTTAATTGAGTCAAAATAATTCTGTTTCACATTTTGAACATTAAAACGTATCTACATCCATCCTCTTGAGTTGGTGGAAAATTCAAGATGCCCTCTCATAGATATGTGTATCGGAATTAATTAGTAATTTGGAGACATTTAACGTTGATTTTCAGGTTTAACTCATCTTTCCTGTTTCACCAGAGTTCAGACTTATCACGTCAGAGTGCACACCTTTACAATTTAGATTAGGAAAGTAAATGAGATGGAAGTTTTGTCACTTTTATGTCACTTTAGAAGAGAGGAATTCTGTTAATGGCATTGGAGAACACACCATGTGGCCTCCTGAGTGGCACAGCGGTCTAAGGCACTGCATCACAGTGCTTGAGGTGTCACTACAGATCCGCGTTCGATCACGGGCTGTGTCGCAGCCGGCTGCGACCGGGAGACCCATGAGGCAACGCACAATTGTCCCAGCATCGTCTGGGTTAGGGGAGGTTTTGGCCGTCCGACATGTCCTTGTCCCGTCGCGCTCTAGCGACTCCTGTGGCGGACCGGGCGAATGCACGCTGACACTGTAGCCAGCTGCACAGTGTTTCCTCCGGCCTTTGGTGCAGCCGGCTTCCGGGTTAAGCGAGCAGTGTGTCAAGAAGCTGTGCTTTCCCAAGTTGTACGGGAGTTGAGGGGTAAAAAAAAGGGGCAAAAAATGTAAAGACAAGGCACCATGCAGGGTTGTCCTCTTTAATATGTAAAGATTAGCAGATCATGTTCTCTGTAGCACACTGACTGAGATCATCTTCTCAGTGACAAATCCAACTGTCCTGGTTAATAAGACAGACTATACAGTATGTAGATAAACCCAGACTAACAATCACCTTCACCTCCCACTTCCTGGCATGACACACCAACACACTATCAGGAGAATACCCGGTAACACATATTTTAGGGGTTCTTACATAGGTAATTACACTGTAGCAAGTATTGTAATTAATTGTAATAACTCATAGTTACACTGTAATCACAACTAAAAGGTGGTGTAACAATAAATACTTGTTACCATGCTTGTTACAAATGGGGAAGTTCACACTAAATTCATACATTTTCTTCTCAGCTCCATCCGATACAGTAATAACTGTCACACGGTTGTAATCTCTTGTGGACAGATGCGCTGGGTGTCCGAGATTACAAAGGTTGGAGGCTCGATAGGCTCTAATTACCTACCCGTGAATGCGCACGCTTCAAAATCTCCACTCAATGTTGTTATTAGAACTTACACTCAAAAGGTGTACCATCTGGGTTAACATGCTTTAATTTACAAAAACAGATCAGATATAGAGGAACAGTCAAAGGTTTTGACCCACCTACTCATTATTTTTACTATTTTCTACATAGTACAATAATAGTGAAGACATTAAAACTACGAAATAACACATATGGAATCATGTAATAACCAGAAATGTGTTAAACAAATCAAAATACATATTATTTTTGTGATTCTTCAAAATAGCTACCCTTTGCCTTGATGACAGCTTTGCACACTCTTGGCATTCTCTCAACCAGCTTCATGAGGTAATCACCTGGAATTATTTCAATTAAAAGGTGTGCCTTGTTAAAGGTTAATTTGTGGAATTTATTTCCTTCTTAATGTGTTTGCGCCAGTTGTTCAGTTGTTTTGTGACAAGGTAGTGGTGGTATACAGAAGATAAGCCTATTTGGTCAAATAGACCAATTCCATATTATGGTAAGAACAGCTCAAATAAGCAAAGAGAAACTACAGCCCATCATTAATTTAAGACATGAAGGTCAGTCAATCTGGAAAATTTCAAGAAATGTTGTCACACCCTGGTCTTAGTATTTTGTGTTTTCTTTATTAATTTGGTCAGGCCAGGGTGTGACATGGGTTTTGTATGTGGTGTGTTTTGTCTTGGTTTTTTTTCCGTACGTATTGGGATTGTGGCTTAGTAGGGTTTTCTAGGTAAGTCTATGGCTGTCTGGAGTGGTTCTCAATCAGAGGCAGGTGTTTATCGTTGTCTCTGATTGGGAACCATATTTAGGCAGCCATATTCTTTGAGTGTTTTGTGGGTGATTGTTCCTGTCTTTGTGTTTGTTGTCACCAGATAGGCTGTTGAGGTTTTCTCACATTTATTGTTTTTGTTAGTTTATTCATGTATAGTTTTCTTCATTAAAAAACATGAATAACAATCACGCTGCACTTTGGTCCACCTCTACTTCACCTAAAGAAAACCGTTACAAATGTGAAAGTTTCTTCAAGTGCAGTCGCAAAAACCATCAAGCGCTATGATGAAACTGGCTCTCATGAGGACCGTTACAAGAAAGGAAGACTCAGAGTTACCTCTGCTGCAGAGGATAAGTTCATTAGAGTTAACTGCACCTCAGATTGCAGCCAAAATAAATGCTTCACAGAGTTCAAGTAACAGACACATCTCAACATCAACTGTTCAGAGGAGACTGTGTGAATCAGGCCTTCATGGTCAAATTGCTGCAAAGAAACCACTACTAAAGGACACCAATAATAAGAAGAGACTTGCTTGGGCCAAGAAACACCAGCAATGGACATTAGACCGGTGGAAATCTGTCCTTTTGGTCTGATGATTAGGTGAACGGATGATCTCCAATGTATGGTTCCAATGAGGGAAGCATGGAGGAGGATGATGTGTGATGGTGTGGGGGTGCTTTGCTGGTGACACTGTCAGTTTTTCTTCAAATTCATGGTACATTTAACTAGCATGGCTACCACAGCATTCTGCAGTGATATGCCATCACATCTAGTTTGCGCTTAGTGGGACTATAATTTGTTTGAAAGAGTGCTGCAGCAGATGACCTGGCCTCCACAATCACCCAACCTCAACTCAATTGATGAGTTGGACCACAGAGTGAAGGAAAAGCAGCCAGAAGTGCTCTGCATACAGTGCCTTGCAAAGTATTCATCCCCTTTGGCATTTTTCCTATTTTGTTGCATTACAACCTGTAAGTTAAAACATCTCTGGGATTTGTGGGAAGCTAGCGTCCAACAGCCAGTGAAATTGCAGGGCGCCAAATTCAAACAACAGAAATCTCATAATTAAAATTCCTCAAACAACTACTTGTTAATCCAACCACAGTGTCCGATTTCAAAAAGGCTTTACAGCAAAAGCACACCATGCGATTATGTTAGGACAGCGCCTAGCCACAGAAAACCATACAGACATTTTCCAGCCAAGGAGAGGACTCACAAACGTCAGAAATAGCGATTAAATTAATCACTTACCTTTGATGATTTTCATCTGGTTACACTCCCAGGACTCCATGTTACACAATAAATGTTTGTTTTGTTCAATAAAGTCCCTCTTTATGTACAAATACCTATAAAGTCAAAAAAGTTCCATTAAAGTTCGTAGAAACATGTCAAACGATGTATATAATCAATCCTCAAGATCTTTTTATCATAAATATTCAATAATATTTCAACCGGACAATACTGTTTTCATTAGAAAGGAAAGAGAACGAACGGCGCGCTTCACAGCCACGAGCGATAAACAACTCATGGCTTTCAGCTGAGCCACTTACTCTGAGTGGTCTTATTCTCTCCCCTTTCACAATAGAAGGCTGAAACAACTTCTAAAGACGATTGACATCTACTGGAAGCCTTAGGAAGTGCAATCTGACCCCACAGACACCGGATACTGGATAGGCATTCACTTAAAAAACTACAAACCTCAAAATTCCCACTTCCTGGTTGGATTTTTCTCAGGTTTTCGCCTGCCATATGAGTTATGTTATACTCACAGACATTATTTTAACAGTTTTTGAAACTTTAGAGTGTTTTCTATCCAAATCCAATTATATGCATATCCTAGCTTCTGGGCCTGAGTAACAGGCAATGTACTCTGGCCACGCTTTTCATCCAAACGTCCCAATGTTGCTCCCTATCCCAATGAAGTTAAATTGATTTTTATTTGTATTTCATGTAATGGAGTGAAATGTGAAATGAAAAAAATTACTTGTTTAAATTTTTATATATATTTTTTAATGGAAAAGTAGTGCGTGCATGTGTATTCACCCCTTTGCTATGAAGCCCCTAAATAAGATCTGGTGCAACCAGTTACCTTCAGAAGTGACATACAGTGCCTTGCGAATGTATTCGGCCCCCTTGAACTTTGCGACCTTTTGCCACATTTCAGGCTTCAAACATAAAGATATAAAACTGTATTTTTTTGTGAAGAATCAACAACAAGTGGGACACAATCATGAAGTGGAACGACATTTATTGGATATTTCTGTCACGTCTACTCAAGGTGGGTGGAATCGGGCGCAGAGAGCAGATAGCGATATGAAAGTTTATTCTCCGGTGAACAAGAAACACGGTCAACCCAAATACACACAGGGTGAACAATCCAACACAGGATAAAAGACGAACCGGAGAAAATAAGAACACAAGACACACCGACAGACATAGATGACAAAATAAACAATCCCGCACAAAACAAGGGCGGGACAACCTACTATATATACACAGACACTAATTAACTAAACAACACACAGGTGAAACCAATCAGACAAAACCAACAAATACACGAAAAGGGATCGGTAGTGGCTAGTAGGACGGTGACGACGACCGCCGAGCACCGCCCGAATGTGCAGGAGAGCGAACCTCGGCGGAAGTCGTGACAATTTCAAATTTTTTAACAAATCAAACTGAAAAATTGGGCGTGCAAAATTATTCAGCCCCCTTAAGTTAATACTTTGTAGCGCCACCTTTTGCTGCGATTACAGCTGTAAGTCGCTTGGGGTATGTCTCTATCAGTTTTGCACATCGAGAGACTGAAATTTTTTCCCATTCCTCCTTGCAAAACAGCCCGAGCTCAGTGAGGTTGGATGGAGAGCATTTGTGAACAGCAGTTTTCAGTTCTTTCCACAGATTCTCGATGGGATTCAGGTCTGGACTTTGACTTGGCCATTCTAACACCTGGATATGTTTATTTTTGAACCATTCCATTGTAGATTTTGCTTTATGTTTTGGATCATTGTCTTGTTGGAAGACAAATCTCCGTCCCAGTCTCAGGTCTTTGCAGACTCCATCAGGTTTTCTTCCAGAATGGTCCTGTATTTGGCTCCATCCATCTTCCCATCAATTTTAACCATCTTCCCTGTCCCTGCTGAAGAAAAGCAGGCCCAAACCATGATGCTGCCACCACCATGTTTGACAGTGGGGATGTTGTGTTCAGGGTGATGAGCTGTGTTGCTTTTACGCCAAACATAACATTTTGCATTGTTGCCAAAAAGTTCAATTTTGGTTTCATCTGACACCATCATTTGGTGTGTCTCCCAGGTGGCTTGTGGCAAACTTTAAACAACACTTTTTATGGATATCTTTAAGAAATGGCTTTCTTCTTGCCACTCTTCCATAAAGGCCAGATTTGTGCAATATAGACTGATTGTTGTCCTATGGACAGAGTCTCCCACCTCAGCTGTAGATCTCTGCAGTTCATCCAGAGTGATCATGGGCCTCTTGGCTGCATCTCTGATCAGTCTTCTCCTTGTATGAGCTGAAAGTTTAGAGGGACGGCCAGGTCTTGGTAGATTTGCAGTGGTCTGATACTCCTTCCATTTCAATATTATCGCTTGCACAGTGCTCCTTGGGATGTTTAAAGCTTGGGAAATTTTTTTGTATCCAAATCCGGCTTTAAACTTCTTCACAACAGTATCTCGGACCTGCCTGGTGTGTTCCTTGTTCTTCATGATGCTCTCTGCGCTTTTAACGGACCTCTGAGACTATCACAGTGCAGGTGCATGTATACGGAGACTTGATTACACACAGGTGGATTGTATTTATCATCATTAGTCATTTAGGTCAACATTGGATCATTCAGAGATTGTCACTGAACTTCTGGAGAGAGTTTGCTGCACTGAAAGTAAAGGGGCTGAATAATTTTGCGCGCCCAATTTTTCAGTTTTTGATTTGTTAAAAAAGTTTGAAATATCCAATTAATGTCGTTCCACTTCATGATTGTGTCCCACTTGTTGTTGATTCTTCACAAAAAAATACAGTTTTATATCTTTATGTTTGAAGCCTGAAATGTGGCAAAAGGTCGCAAAGTTTAAGGGGGCCGAATACTTTCGCAAGGCACTGTAATTAGTTAAATAAAGTCCACCTGTGTGCAATCTACGTGTCACATGATCTCAGTATATATACACCAGTTAAAAAGGCACCAGAGTCTACAACACCACTAAGCAAGGGGCACCACCAAGCAAGCGGCACCATGAAGAACAAGGAGCTCTCCAAACAGGTCAGGGACAAAGTTGTGGAGAAGTAAAGACAGAGTTGGGTTATAAAAAAAATATCAGAAACTTTGAACATCCCACAGAGCATCATTAAATCCATTATTAAAAAATGGAAAGAATATGGCACCACAACAAGCCTGCCAAGAGAGGGCCGCCCACCAAAACTCACGGACAGGCAAGGAGGACATTAGTCAGAGGCAACAATGAGATAACCCTGAAGGAGCTGCAAAGCTCCACAGCGGAGATTGGAGTATCTGTCCATAGGACCACTTGAAGCCGTACACTCCACAGAGCTGGGCTTTACGGAAGAGTGGCCTTGCTTAAAGAAAAAAATAATAACACTTTTGGTGTTCACTAAAAGGCATGTGGGAGACTCCCCAAACATATGGAAGAAGGTACTCTGGTCAGATGAGACTAAAATTGAGATTTTCGGCCATCAAGGAAAACGCTATATCAAACCCAACACCTCTCATCACCCCGAGAACAAAATCCCCATAGTGAAGCATGGTGGTGGCAGCATCATGCTGTGGGGATGTTTTTCATCGGCAGGGACTGGGGAAATGGTCAGAAATGAAGGGATGATGGACGGCGCTAAGTACAGGAAATTTCTTGAGGGAAACCTGTTTCAGTCTTCCAGAGATTTGAGACTGGGACGGAGGTTCACCTTCTAGCAGGACAATGACCCTAAGCATACTGCTAAAGTAATACTCGAGTAGTTTAAGGGGAAAAATGTAAATGTCTTGGAATGGCCTATTCAAAGCCCAGACTTCAATCCAATTGAGAATCTTCGGTATGACTTAAATATTTCTCTACACCAGCGGAACCCATCCAACTTGAAGGAGCTGGAACAGTTTTGCCTTGAAGAATGGGCAAAAATCCCAGTGGCTAGATGTGCCAAGCTTATAGGGACATACCCGAAGAGACTTGCAGTTGCAATTGCTGCAAAAGATGGCTCTACAAAGTATTGGGGGATTTGGGGGGGGTGAATAGTTATGTCAAGTTTTCTGTTGTTTGTGTTATTTCCTGTTTGCTTCACAATAAAAAATATTTTGCATCTTCAAAGTGGTAGGCATGTTGTGTAAATCAAATGATATAAACCCACAAAATCCATTTTAATTCTAGGTTGTCATGCAACAAAATAAGAAAAATGCCAAGGGAGGTGAATACTTGTATCCGGGAACTCTTTCAAGACTGTTGGGTAAGCATTCCAAGTGAAGCTGGTTGAGAGAATGCTAAGAGTGTACAAAACTGTCACCAATGCAAAGGGTGGCTACTTTGAAGAATCTAAAATCTAAAATATATTTTGATTTGTTTAATACTTTTTTGGTTACCACATGATTCCATATGTGTTATTTCATATGTGTTATTTCATCCTTTTACATTCTACAATGTAGAAAATAGGAAAAATAAGGAACAACCCTTGAATGAGTAGGTGTGTCCAAACTGTTGACTGGTGCTGTAGGTCAACCTCACTGATTGGGATCTAACGTATGGATGTCATCCCAGATTATATTATTTCAAAGTATAATTTTTGTGTGCGTTACTAATTATGACAACGTGAACCTCCTTGCCCTCCAAGTGAGAGGATAAACCCACAAGTACACGACAGAGTACATGTAATATTTGCATAAGTACAATGTAATTACTAGGATTTAGCTACTTAGACTTAATTTTATCTTGAGGGGTATTTACCCACAATTAATGTGTACTTATATGGTACACTAAAGGCTGGTTTCCCAGACACAGATTAAGTCTAGTCTTGGATTTTAAAAAAACATTCTAAATGGAGAATCTCCATTGAAAGTTCTAGAACTAGGCTTGTACTAGGTCTGAGAAATCATCCCACAGTACATTGCCCATCCTGACAAACTGGCCCTTATTTAATGCTTCCGGAAGCACCATCCAAGTGAGAAAATAAACACACTAGTATGTCACAGAGTACATGTAATATCTCCATAACTACAATGTAATTGTAAGGTCCTGTCTTTATTTTCTTAATCAACCTTGTGTTCTGTTTCGTTGTGTTCTTGAACGTAACGCTGCTTCTTTGTGTTCTTGATGTGTGAGGTAATGTTTATTTTGACTCTACCAAGCCTTTTGCTAGCTCATTTGTGAGAACCAGTTATAACCTTCAGTCCTAGTTTAGATTCACCTGCCTGTTTGCCTACCTGTGTATGATTATTGCCTGCCTGTGACCACAATGCCTGCCTTCTACGAAGGCAAGGTAAACCCCTGCTGCGCTCTGTGCGCGAATCTACACCTTTTTCTCCCTGAGTATTCATTACAGTAATTGCTATGTGCATTGGTGGAACAGGTGCCCAATTGTCATATTTGAGTAAAAGTAAAGATACCACAATAGAATATGACAAGCAAATGTAAAAGTTTTTAAAGTATTTGGTTTTAAATAGACTTAAGTATCAAAAGTTAAAGTATAAATCATTTCAAATGACTTACATAAAGCAAACCATACTTCACTGTTTCCTTGTTTTTATAACCAGGGGCATACTCCAACACTCAGACATAATTTAGAAATTAAGCATGTGTGTTTAGTGAGTCTATGAGATCAAAGGCAGCAGGGATGACCAGGGATGTTCTCTTGATAAGTGCATGAATTGGACAAATTTCCTGTCCTGCTAATCATTCAAAATGTAACAAGTACTTTTGGGTGTCAGGTAGAATGTATGGAGAAAAAAGTAAATTTCTTTAAGAATGTAGTGAAGTAAAAGATGTAAAAAAAATATATAAATAGTGAAGTACATACTGTATACCCCAAAAAACGACTCAAGTAGTACTATAAGGTATTTTTACTTAAGTACTTTATACCACTGGCGATGTGTTACACTTAATTTTAACTAGGTAAATCCTGTGTATCTTGAGGTGTACTAACATGTAATTATTGTGTAGCTACAAAGTACGTTACCCATTCTGACAATCTAATCGTCAGCTTCTGAAAGCGCCACACAAGTGAGGAAATAAACACAATAATACACAGAGTACATATCTGTAATATAAATGTACAAGGTTGTTGAAAGTTGTTACACAGGATTTAACTATTTTAAGTGAAGTGTAACTTTACAGTTACCTATGAGCAATTTCTATATGATTACTTATTACCAAGTGAAAATACCTACAAACAAAAGATGACCTTTGTTAACTTTATTGCAACCAGCGGTGTAAAGTACTTAAGTAAAAATACTTTAAAGTACTACTTAAGTAGTTTTCTTGGGTATCTGTACTTTACTTTACTATTTATTTTTGATTACTTTTACTTTTACTTCACTTACGTTCCTTAATAAAATATTGTACTTTTTGCTGTGTACATTTTCCTTGACACCCAAAAACTACTCGTTACCTTTTGAATGCTTAGCAGGACAGGAAAATAGTCAAATTCATGCACTTATCAACCGAACATCCCTGGCCATCCCTATTGCCTCTGATCTGGCGCACTCACTAAACACACATGCTTCGTTTGTAAATTATGTCTGAATGTTGGAGTGTGCCTGTGGCTTTCCATAATTAAAAAAACAAGGAAGTGGTGCCATATGGTTTGCTTAGTAGAAAGAATTTTAAATTATTTTTACTTTTTGATACTTAAGTATATTTTAAACCAAATACTTTTACACTTTTACTCAAGTACAATTTTACTGGGTGACTTTTAATTTCACTTGAGTCACCTTCTAAACCTCTTAAAGATCCACCCCTTTTTTCAATTTTCGCCTAAAATGACATGCCCAAATCGAACTGCCTGTAGCTCAGGCCCTGAAGCAAGGATATGCACATTCTTGGTACCATTTGAAAGGAAACACTTTGAAGTTTATGGGAATGTGAAAGGAATGTAGGAAAATATAACTCAATAGTGTATTTTTGTACCATCATCTTTGAAATTCAAGAGAAAGGCCATAATATATTATTCTAGCCCAGCTGCGAATTTAGATTTTGGCTACTAGATGGCAACAGTGTATGTGCAAAGATTTAGACTGATCCAATGAACCATTGCATTTCTGTTCAAATTTTACTGCCCTAATTTGTTTACTAATAACTTTTCATGTTCAAAATTGTGCATTCTCCTCAAACAATAGCATGCTATTCTTTCACTGTAATAGCTACTGTAAATTGGACATTGCAGTTAGATTAACAAGAATTTAAGCTTTCTGCCAATGTCAGATATGTTTCTGTCCTGGGAAATGTTCTTGTTACTTACAACCTCATGCTAATCACATTAGCCTACGTTAGCTCAACCGTCCTGTGGAGATCCCAAAGAAGTTGTATCTTTACTTTTACTCAAGTATGCCATTTGGGTACTTTTTCCACCACTGATTGCAACATGTAAAAATACCTTGCATTTCTTACAAAATAATAAGGATATTTATTGTTAGTTGATTAAACAATTAATAGAGGCCTACTTGATAACATAAAAACTTTTATAGTGGTGACTCAAATGTGTAGCCTATAGTATGGTGAAGAATGTATGACAATTTAGCGTAGACACTAGTTATCATCATGATTTCTGTAGTTTAAGCATATAGCTAGCTAGGCCTAGATATTTTTTGTGTTATCCAGAAAGCCTAGTCATGAAATGTTAGTTTAATATTGGCAATAATTATATTAATTTAGACAAAAATCATGAATAATGAAATTCTCTTACAAGTGTATATGGTTAAGCATGATTTTAATCTGCGAGAGAAGGGCTACCCCTGGTGGAAAGAGGCTGTACAGCACAAAATGAGTTTCAAATGCGCGCTGTACGTTACGTCGTGACACGTCACGATGTAACGTACAGCGTCAGAGGGGTCAGTTTTTTAAATCTTTTCTCCAATACTGTTAGTCCATTACCATGACAATCAACGCTGAATCGAAAAGTAGTTCACACCCCGGATTTTGATGCCAACACATTCACTACAGTCCCATTCGTTTTCATTGCAGCCTCGTTTGAATGTCGCGGTTACGCACATTTGTACGAAATGGGGTGAGTTTACGTTAGCCAGCTAGGCTAGTAGGTAGACCCTACAAAAACACCAGCCAACACTAGGCTAGCTAGCCAGCAAACACTAACTAACAACCCCCAAAAAACTGCATGGAAAACTTACTTTCTCTTTCCTGTGTTGGCGTTTTGACCTTCAACATTTTGTTGAACGTGTCAAAACATTTCTTCTCAAACCCATTCTTTTCACACTGTTGAGTGATGTCAGTGTCAACATGTGGGCCCGTTCGAGGTCGTCATTATTTATGTATTATTTTTATTTGATTTAACCTTCATTTAACGTGGCAAGTCAGTTAAGAACAAATTCTTATTTACAATGACAGCCTAACCCGGCCGAACCCTAACCCGGACGACGCTGGGCCAATTGTGTGCCGCCCTATGGGAATCCCAATCGCGGCTGGTTGTGATACAGACTGGAATTGAATCAGGATCTGTAGTGAGATGCAAGGCCTTAGACCGCCGCCCCACTCAAAAGCCCACTCCAGATCATTGAGATCTCGACATCATGCCTGAATTCATGGGATAAATAAACAATTGCACCAATGTATCCCATCCAGAAGTAAGAATGTTCATCAAATCAAATCAAATCAAATTTTATTTGTCACATACACATGGTTAGCAGATGTTAATGCGAGTGTAGCGAAATGCTTGTGTTTCTAGTTCCGACAATGCAGTAATAACGAAAAAGTAATCTAACTAACAATTCCAAAAAACGACTGTCTTATACACAGTGTAAGGGGATAAAGAATATGTACATAAGGATATATGAATGAGTGATGGTACAGAGCAGCATAGGCAAGATACGGTAGATGATATCGAGTACAGTATATACATATGAGATGAGTATGTAAACCAAGTGGCATAGTTAAAGTGGCTAGTGATACATGTATTACATAAGGATGCAGTCGATGATATAGAGTACAGTATATACGTATGCATATGAGATGAATAATGTAGGGTAAGTAACATTATATAAGGTAGCATTGTTTAAAGTGGCTAGTGATATATTTACATCATTTCCTATCAATTCCCATTATTAAAGTGGCTGGAGTTGAGTCAGTGTCATTGACAGTGTGTTGGCAGCAGCCACTCAATGTTAGTGGTGGCTGTTTAACAGTCTGATGGCCTTGAGATAGAAGCTGTTTTTCAGTCTCTCGGTCCCAGCTTTGATGCACCTGTACTGACCTCGCCTTCTGGATGACAGTGGGGTGAACAGGCAGTGGCTCGGGTAGTTGATGTCCTTGATGATCTTTATGGCCTTCCTGTAGCATCGGGTGGTGTAGGTGTCCTGGAGGGCAGGTAGTTTGCCCCCGGTGATGCGTTGTGCAGACCTCACTACCCTCTGGAGAGCCTTACGGTTGAGGGCGGTGCAGTTGCCATACCAGGCGGTGATACAGCCTGCCAGGATGCTCTCGATTGTGCATCTGTAGAAGTTTGTGAGTGACAAGCCAAATTTCTTCAGCCTCCTGAGGTTGAAGAGGCGCTGCTGCGCCTTCTTCACGATGCTGTCTGTGTGAGTGGACCAATTCAGTTTGTCTGTGATGTGTATGCCGAGGAACTTAAAACTTGCTACCCTCTCCACTACTGTTCCATCGATGTGGATGGGGGGGTGTTCCCTCTGCTGTTTCCTGAAGTCCACAATCATCTCCTTAGTTTTGTTGACGTTGAGTGTGAGGTTATTTTCCTGACACCACACTCCGAGGGCCCTCACCTCCTCCCTGTAGGCCGTCTCGTCGTTGTTGGTAATCAAGCCTACCACTGTTGTGTCGTCCGCAAACTTGATGATTGAGTTGGAGGCGTGCGTGGCCACGCAGTTGTGGGTGAACAGGGAGTACAGGAGAGGGCTCAGAACGCACCCTTGTGGGGCCCCAGTGTTGAGGATCAGCGGGGAGGAGATGTTGTTGCCTACCCTCACCACCTGGGGGCGGCCCGTCAGGAAGTCCAGTACCCAGTTGCACAGGGCGGGGTCGAGACCCAGGGTCTCGAGCTTGATGACGAGCTTGGAGGGTACTATGGTGTTGAATGCCGAGCTGTAGTCGATGAACAGCATTCTCACATAGGTATTCCTATTGTCCAGATGGGTTAGGGCAGTGTGCAGTGTGGTTGAGATTGCATCGTCTGTGGACCTATTTGGGCGGTAAGCAAATTGGAGTGGGTCTAGGGTGTCAGGTAGGGTGGAGGTGATATGGTCCTTGACTAGTCTCTCAAAGCACTTCATGATGACGGATGTGAGTGCTACGGGGCGGTAGTCGTTTAGCTCAGTTACCTTAGCTTTCTTGGGAACAGGAACAATGGTGGCCCTCTTGAAGCATGTGGGAACAGCAGACTGGTATAGGGATTGATTGAATATGTCCGTAAACACACCGGCTAGCTGGTCTGCGCATGCTCTGAGGGCGCGGCTGGGGATGCCGTCTGGGCCTGCAGCCTTGCGAGGGTTAACACGTTTAAATGTCTTACTCACCTCGGCTGCAGTGAAGGAGAGACCGCATGTTTTCGTTGCAGGCCGTGTCAGTGGAACTGTATTGTCCTCAAAGCGGGCAAAAAAGTTATTTAGTCTGCCTGGGAGCAAGACATCCTGGTCCGTGACTGGGCTGGATTTCTTCCTGTAGTCCGTGATTGACTGTAGACCCTGCCACATGCCTCTTGTGTCTGATCCGTTGAATTGAGATTCTACTTTGTCTCTGTACTGGCGCTTAGCTTGTTTGATAGCCTTGCGGAGGGAATAGCTGCACTGTTTGTATTCAGTCATGTTACCAGTCACCTTGCCCTGATTAAAAGCAGTGGTTCGCGCTTTCAGTTTCACACGAATGCTGCCATCAATCCATGGTTTCTGGTTAGGGAATGTTTTAATCGTTGCTATGGGAACGACATCTTCAACGCACGTTCTAATGAACTCGCACACCGAATCAGCGTATTCGTCAATATTGTTATCTGACGCAATACGAAACATCTCCCAGTCCACGTGATGGAAGCAGTCTTGGAGTGTGGAGTCAGCTTGGTCGGACCAGCGTTGGACAGACCTCAGCGTGGGAGCCTCTTGTTTTAGTTTCTGTCTGTAGGCAGGGATCAACAAAATGGAGTCGTGGTCAGCTTTTCCGAAAGGGGGGGCGGGGCAGGGCCTTATATGCGTCGCGGAAGTTAGAGTAACAATGATCCAGGGTCTTTCCACCCCTGGTTGCGCAATCGATATGCTGATAAAATTTAGGGAGTCTTGTTTTCAGATTAGCCTTGTTAAAATCCCCAGCTACAATGAATGCAGCCTCCGGATAAATCGTTTCCAGTTTGCAGAGAGTTAAATAAAGTTCGTTCAGAGCCATCGATGTGTCTGCTTGGGGGATATATACGGCTGTGATTATAATCGAAGAGAATTCTCTTGGTAGATAATGCGGTCTACATTTGGTTGTGAGGAATTCTAAATCAGGTGAACAGAAGGATTTGAGTTCCTGTATGTTTCTTTCATCACACCATGTCACGTTGGCCATAAGGCATACGCCCCCGCCCCTCTTCTTACCAGAAAGATGTTTGTTTCTGTCGGCGCGATGCGTGGAGAAACCCGCTGGCTGCACCGCCTCGGATAGCGTCTCTCCAGTGAGCCATGTTTCCGTGAAGCAGAGAACGTTACAGTCTCTGATGTCCCTCTGGAATGCTACCCTTGCTCGGATTTCATCAACCTTGTTGTCAAGAGACTGGACATTGGCAAGAAGAATGCTAGGGAGTGGTGCACGGTGTGCCCGTCTCCGGAGTCTGACCAGAAGACCGCTTCGTTTCCCTCTCTTTCGGAGTCGTTTTTTTGGGTCGCTGCATAGGATCCACTCCGTTGTCCTGTTTGTAAGGCAGAACACAGGATCCGCGTCGCGAAAAACATATTCTTGGTCGTACTGATGGTGAGTTGACGCTGATCTTATATTCAGTAGTTCTTCTCGACTGTATGTAATGAAACCTAAGATGACCTGGGGTACTAGTGTAAGAAATAACACGTAAAAAAACAAAAAACTGCATAGTTTCCTAGGAATGCGAAGCGAGGCGGCCATCTCTTTTGGCACATCAACAGTGAAACCCTTGCAAGGTTACATAAAAGTTTGTCTTCTGACCATTTTAAGTGTATTAATAAACCATTAATAAACCAAGCTTAATAGACAATAGACAATTTGGCAAGCATGAATGACTATCTCACAATGTGACCTATAACGCTTCATTAATGTGTCCCCAAAATGAATTCATGATGAAAGTAATTGACCCATTGTCAAATGGACTGTTAAATGATTTTTGCCATTTCAAGTATTGTTTTTAATGTGAAACGTTTGTCAATTCATTTTTGCATTGGGACAGGGGCATCAGACTCCAGAGCCCTTTATTGCAGGAGTTGTGTTAATGAGGTGGTCGGTTTTCAATTGGCTAACACTAGGCTAAAATATGGTGCGCTGGGATGCTATCGAATGCTTTAACATTTGTAACAAGTATGGTATAGCACGCATTTGTTGTGACTGCAACTGTCACCAGTTACATGTTGTTACAGTGTAACGATGGGGTATTACAATTATTTAATACTTGTGTAATTACATTGTAATAAGGAGCCCTTAAAATGAAGTGTTACTGAAAATCCATAGACATTTGTGTTCACAGCAACCTACCAGTAGAATTTGAAAACAGGTCATTTGTCTTTGTAATATATTACAGTGGTTGATTTGCAATGTTGATAACTGAAATATTAAAATATAACTGATTACATGTTTCAGTAGCTTTTAGAAGTAAATAGATACAGTACATCTTACAACTTGATTGAATAGATGGTCTTATTTTGCTCAACCTTTCAGATACCCTTCAGATGTTTCGATGATTGAAAGATTCTCCCTGAAGCCTTTTGTGACAGCTTTTATTCTCTTGCAGTATGTTGCATAGTGTGTGTTTATTCTCATGCAATGTTTCCATTGGTAAGGGTGTATACAGTGCCTTCGGAAAGTATTCAGACCCCTTGACTTTTTCCACATTTTGTTACGTTACAGCCTTATTCTTAAATGGATTAAATAAAAAAACATCCTCAGCAATCTACACACAATATCCCATAATGACAAAGCGAAAAAAAGGTTATTATTTACTTATTACAATTTAAAAACAGAAATACCTTATTTGCTTAAATTCAGACCCCTTGCTATGAGACTCGAAATTGAGCTCAGGTTCATCCTGCTTCTATTGATCATCCATACAACTTGATTGGACATGATTTGGAAAGGCACACACCTGTCTATATAAGATCCCACAGTTGACAGTGCATGTCAGAGCAAAAACCAAGCCATGGGTTCAAAGGCAGAACTTTGCAGAGGCACAGATCTGGGGAAAGGTACCAACACATTTCTGCAGCAATGAAGGTCCCCAAGAACACAGTGACCTCCATCATTCTTAAATGGAAGAAGTTTGGAACCACCAAGACTCATCCTAGAGCTGGGCCAAACTGAGCAATTGGGGGAGAAGGACCTTGGTCAGGGAGGTGACCCCAAGAACCTGATGGTCACTCTGACAGAGTTCCAGAGTTCCTCTGTGGAGATGGAAGAACCATCTCTGCAGCACTCCACCAATCAGGGCTTTATGGTTGAGTGGCCGGGCAGAAGCCACTGCTCAGTATAAGGTACATGACAGCCCGCTTGGAATTTGCCAAAAGGCACCTGAAGAATCTCAGACCATGAGAAACAAGATTCAAAACTTTGGCCTGAATGCCAAGCCTCAAGTCTGGCACCATCCCTACGGTGAAGCATGGTGGTGGTAGGTCTTTTTCAGCTGCAGGGACTGGGAGACCAGTCAGGCTTGAGGCAAAGATGAACGGAGCAAAGTACAGAGAGATCCTTGATGAAAACCTACTCCATAGCGCTCAGGACCTCAAACATGGGGCGCGGGTCACCTTCCAACAGGACAATGACCCTAAGCACACTGCCAAGACAAGGCAGGAGTGGCTTCGGGACAAGTTTCGGACTTGAACCCGATCTAACATCTTTGGAGAGATCTGAAAATAATTGTGCAGCAATCCTCCCCATCCAACCTGACAGAGCTTGAGACGATCTGCAGAGAAGAATGGGAGAAACACCCCAAATACAGGTGTTCCAAGCTTGTACTGTCATACCCAAGAAGACTTGAGGAGGCAATTGCTGCCAAAGGCGGTTCAACAAAGTACTAAGTTAAGGGTTTGAATTCTTGGTTAAATGTGATTTCAGTTATTTTTTTCTAAATTAGCAACAATTTCTAAAAACCTGTTTCTGCTTTGTCACTATGGGCTATTGTGTGTAAATTGATGAGGGGAAAAAGGTATTTAATCATTTTTAGAATACGTCTGTAACCTAGATTTTTGGGGGAAAAAGTCAAGGGGTCTGAATACTTTCCGAAAGCACTGTAAGTGAATGTTTGAAGGAGTTGATACGGCAAGGCCATTCTTTACCGGTATGCATGGAGAAGCTCTCCATTTTGTAATCGGCTGCATGTCTGGCTGTTACCTGCAGCAGATTTATTTTCGTGTAAAATATCTTATTGAGTCTGGCTCTATTTAGATTTGGAAATGGTTACATTTCCACGGTCTTAATCATGGCGAAACAGAAAATATATTTTCTACTCAACACATAAAGACATTTACTGTCAAGCGTGAGCAGGCATGAAATTCTGGAGGCTGAAAGCAGACCAGCCATATACTTTTATATGGAGCTCTTATAATTTGGCAATGATCATGTTCATAAAATTATGAATAATGTGAAGCTGTGATTTTCCTCACTATTTGACATTTCACATTGCGTGGCCTGTTGAAGCAAGTGGCTTGGAGAGGAGTAAATATACAGTATTCTGCCATGTGTCATCCATCTGAGCATTGCATGGCTCTGTAGGTTTCTATGCCAGCTGTCCACAAATCTCTCCCAAATCTCTCCCTATCCCTATCACTCTCTGTGTAATTTCGCCCTACCGAGAAAGAGATGCTGAATGACATCACACATCCACAGTCTCTAATCGGAGTACTTGTAGAATCTAGGCGTTGCGGTTAACGACAGGTCAGCCACTCTGGCCATCTCATTTCCCGGCAGCCATTTCCCAGCGTAACGCGAGTAGGCGTCTGTCCGGGTCTTTACCATTGCAAGGCCCTTTCACAGGGCCAGATGGAGTGACCTTGGGGTGGGCGATTGGGGCATTTTGATAAGGCCTGGAGAGGCTGGAGAGAATGAGAATCGTCAGTGCTCCCCCATTGTGGATTTGGGTCTGTGGAATGCTCTCCTCCACTGAGCTAGTGATCAAAGGCGTGGTGGGGCGGCCCGAACCACTGGTGTCTCCTGACGGGGAGGGAGGCTGGGTGATGGAAAGCAGAGCCAACAGGTGGGCACCAGACAGAGCCCGGATAAAAGGAGCTTTGTATGAAAAACAAGATGGTGGCACGCAAAGAGGCTCAGGGGAAGAGAGAGAAAGAGAGAGGAGAGAACAGCAGAGAGGCAGGTTTTGAAGGTAGAGAAGCTTTAGACATAGAGGCCCTTCATAGAGGAGGTCACCCCACTCAGATGAAGAGAAAGCAACTTATGAATGACAGACGGCAACAGAATAGGAGTAAAGATTGGAAAGGAAAGGAAAGGAAAGGAAAGGAAAGGAAAGGAAAGGAAAGGAAAGGAAAGGAAAGGAAAGGAAAGGAAAGGAAAGGAAAGGAAAGGAAAGGAAAGGAAAGGAAAGGAAAGGAAAGGAAAGGAAAGGAAAGGAAAGGAAAGGAAAGGAAAGGAAAGGAAAGGAAAGGAAAGGAAAGGAAGACTCATTCTTCCTTTCCAACCGTGTGGATTAAAAAAGCTCATCCCAGAAATTAGAAACTGTGTGCACAGGTGCCTCCACTTGAGACATTCCTTTAAATTGGACCAATGATAATGTATGATAATAATCTACGCCGTTTTACAATGCTCTGTACCTGTGGAATATCAATAGGAAGGGATGTTTTATTGGTTAACCATGCTGGTGAGACTCGCACGTCAACGATCTTAGTGGGAATAATTGTTTATGATACGAAGGTGAATTTATTATCCTTAATTGATCATATTGAAGAGCTTAGTGTGTTGCCAACAGTGAAGTGAGTTATAGTACAGAGAAGGAAATTATACTTTGCCTGTTCAGTGACACCGGTCCCTGAAGTGACAAGTTGAGTACAACACTGGGAATTCACACAAAACATTTCAAATGTCCTCCTTTTCAATAGTGTTTTGGCTGAGATTAAAGCGGCGGGCAGAGGTGCACAGAAAAGGACGACTTGAACAAGGTTTAAAGTTGCCTGCATCATGAATCTTTTATTCGCTACCATGTTTTAAGAATTGATTAATCCATTTTCCTGTGAGAGCCTACTGTTCTGTTTCCCCAAAGCGGCACATGAGGGGAACGTAATGAAGTAGAAGAAGTAGAACTCACTTATTACGACAAAGTTGGAAATAAATCAGTCGGAGGGGGGGGAGAGAAACAGGATGACATCTGAGCTCAGTGGGGTCACAAAACATATGGCTCCATTACTCACACAGACTTGAGGAGCAATTGTTCTCTCTGTAGTTTATTATTTCCAAGGTTCCTGCACTGATATCATCGTGGCATTTGACATGTGCAGGCCTTCTGGGCTAGGTGTGTCAGGGCTCAGCCCCCTTGTTTCGTTCAAAGTGAAAACACTATACAAGAATTGGGCCGGCATATTGATAGTGTCACCCACGACCTGCGGATTTATGCTTTAACTATAAAATAATATTTCTGCAAAAGCAGTGCTGCTAGATCCCCTTTTTTCTTAATGGAACATTATCCAAGTGACTGCATGTATGCTTCAAAGCGTTGGTTAAAGATGGATGTTAAACAAGCACAGGAGCTGTGTGGAGTAAATGAAGGGCACTTCATCCACATCATCTGGGAGAGAGATGATTTTTAGTGTGTCCCAAAAAAGCACCCCATTCCCTTTATAGTGTGCTACTTTTGATCAGATCCCCATAGGGCTCTGGTCAAAAGTAGTGCACTACATAGGGAATAGGATGCCATTTGGGATGTACTCCTGGGCTTCAGTTGGAGTGCAGAAGCATGCTGCAGCACTCTACCTCTCTCTCTCTCTCTCCTCAGCCAAATTAAGCGCTGACTTCAGCTACTGAAAAGGAAAAAAAGGTCAGCCTTCCATGTGATTAATGGCTTATATCGTAGGAATCAATAAATGTAAATTAAACATGTAAAACTCACGTTTCAAGGCATCAGATTGAACACTATGGTAGTGTCAGGCCTATGTAGGTGCATGCTACCCCTGGCCTCAACCCAGACAGATACCTGACAGTCTTAATGCATCCATTTCTATTTAGTTTAAATGAAACCTCTCATGGGTGGGAGAGGCTGAAGAGGAAGTGGACTGTGTTTTGCGAAAAACACCAAGGTTATTGGAAAGCTAGGAAGGTCTGTTTGCTGTACTCTGTTTTAGTTTATTAAAATCTTTAAGGTTGCTAAATTGGTTTTCTGACCCAGTCAGAGAAGTGCCATTCCATCAGACTGATGTCATTAAATACCTTGAATGGGCCAATAGTAAATTAATAGACTAATAAATATCTCTGTTGCCACCCATTGTAGACACTGCCACAAATTTGTAACAGTTCCAAACAGTACAGCACTATACTTCAGACGAATGCAGTAATGATATATAATGACATGAGAGTGGGTTGTACCAAATATGTTATGGAGAAGGGGATACCAGACGTGTTTTCGGGAGGCGACGACTAGGTCAGAGTGCCTTTTTGAAGGGAGTCCTGGGTTGTTGGTTCAGAGAATGTTGATGGATGTTTAGTGGGGTCTCTCTGACACCTCCCCTCCTGGGGACCCAGAGTTCAGGGCATCTGCTGTGGGGGTGAGGGAGGCTGGCACACTACGCTTACCACCTCCTCTTTCTCATCAGGGGAGCCAGACAGACGCTGGGTTCATGATGAATGTGTTCCGTGACTGAGCAGCAGAGTCAAACTGCATTCTACCCCTGAGTCCTGCTCTTCCCCATTATCATCATACACACACCCTCCTCACCCTCCAACCTCTCTCTCCCTATCTCCAGCCAGAGGGCCCGAGTCTAGGACTCTACGCCACTGTCCAAACGTTTGGACAGACGATGGAAATACAGGATTGGCCCCCAATCCTTTCTCGGGCAAACACATAGGGGCCATAATGCAAACATTAGGAAAAGGTCAAGTTCAAGGTTAAGTTTAAGCATCAGCCAATTCAAATCGTTAACACAGCGGCACGTGATCAAAGGCAACATGTTAGCTGTTCCCTTTACATAAGCTTGCAACATGTAGCCCTATGCTAACCTCAACAGATGGGCGTGATTATTTCCTGTATCATTCTGTATCAGACAATTCAAATACAATGTCAACATAGTTCCTAGGAAGCGTCCTTAACAGAAGTACAACAGCACGTTCTGATAATCAAAGAAACTTCATCCCGTGTATTTGACCGACAGGGGAAATGGCTCTCTTTGCAGAGTGCCTAGCTCCACGTAATTGTCGGAGAACTGTGGCAAGGGTTCGAACATCACACGAGTCCCCCTTGGAAAGGTAGAATTACATGTATTGTGTTAGTGTGTTGAGAAAGGACGTAGCCTACAGCCAGCAGCTTGAAAATGAAAAATTAAGTTAATAAGGAGGTGCTCTCTTTCTTCAGCCCTGCAGACAAACACACTGCTATTGCCTAATAATCTTATTGCATAGGCTATATTACATGGACGTGTACACCTAAATATAGGCCTACAATGTTTTACATGCATTTTTATGATCATCTATTTTGTCATATATGCGTTACGGTTATTTGACTCGAGGACGAGCGTTTCAAAGTGGAATGGAGTGGGATTACAGGTTGCACTCTTGTTATCCTCCGACAGATGGCAGTAATGTAGTTATTTTAAAGAGGTTTATCGTGAGTCCGGACTCAAACCCATGCTTAGCCTTCCATATATAAAAGAAGCCAAGTGGACAGTCTTACTTGAAGAAGACACTTGTCTGTATCAGTATCAGGTGGTGAATTACTTCTGTTTGATCAAGTCATCTAACTCTCTGATTAGCCTTTTCTGAAAGCGACTGCAGGAACTTCGCTCAACAATATAGCTATAGCCTGGACTCATTTACATCAGATAGTGTCCCCATTTATGCTACGAGGAGCTTTTTGTTGGAGTCCCTCTTGCAGACCGACACACAGGCTACTGGCACTGCCACATATATTATCGTTGTTACTATAGCATAGGCTATATTACATAGACGTACAGGCCTATACCTACGTCTACAACTTTATGTATGTATTATAATCATCCACTTCGTCACGTGGATGTTTGTGAAATGGCTAAGCAAAAATGTGGGATTTTGACATATGTGAAAACATAACGTTAGTACAGTGCCTTGCGAAAGTATTCGGCCCCCTTGAACTTTGCAACATTTTGCCACATTTCAGGCTTCAAACATAAAGATATAAAACTGTATTTTTTTGTGAAGAATCAACAACAAGTGGGACACAATCATGAAGTGGAACGACATTTATTGGATATTTCAAACTTTTTTAACAAATCAAAAACTGAAAAATTGGGCGTGCAAAATTATTCAGCCCCTTTACTTTCAGTGCAGCAAACTCTCTCCAGAAGTTCAGTGACATTCTCTGAATGATCCAATGTTGACCTAAATGACTAATGATGATAAATACAATCCACCTGTGTGTAATCAAGTCTCCGTATAAATGCACCTGCACTGTAATAGTCTCAGAGGTCCGTTAAAAGCGCAGAGAGCATCATGAAGAACAAGGAACACACCAGGCAGGTCCGAGATACTGTTGTGAAGAAGTTTAAAGCCGGATTTGGATACAAAAAGATTTCCCAAGCTTTAAACATCCCAAGGAGCACTGTGCAAGCGATAATATTGAAATGGAAGGAGTATCAGACCACTGCAAATCTACCAAGGCCTGGCCGTCCCTCTAAACTTTCAGCTCATACAAGGAGAAGACTGATCAGAGATGCAGCCAAGAGGCCCATGATCACTCTGGATGAACTGCAAAGATCTACAGCTGAGGTGGGAGACTCTGTCCATAGGACAACAATCAGTCGTATATTGCACAAATCTGGCCTTTTTGGAAGAGTGGCAAGAAGAAAGCCATTTCTTAAAGATATCCATAAAAAGTGTCGTTTAAAGTTTGCCACAAGCCACCTGGGAGACACACCAAACATGTGGAAGAAGGTGCTCTGGTCAGATGAAACCAAAATTGAACTTTTTGTCAACAATGCAAAACGTTTTGTTTGGCGTAAAAGCAACACAGCTCATCACCCTGAACACACCATCCCCACTGTCAAACATGGTGGTGGCAGCATCATGGTTTGGGCCTGATTTTCTTCAGCAGGGACAGGGAAGATGGTTAAAATTGATGGGAAGATGGATGGAGCCAAATACAGGACCATTCTGGAAGAAAACCTGATGGAGTCTGCAAAAGACCTGAGACTGGGACGGAGATTTGTCTTCCAACAAGACAATGATCCAAAACATAAAGCAAAATCTACAATGGAATGGTTCAAAAATAAACATATCCAGGTGTTAGAATGGCCAAGTCAAAGTCCAGACCTGAATCCCATCGAGAATCTGTGGAAAGAACTGAAAACTGCTGTTCACAAATGCTCTCCATCCAACCTCACTGAGCTCGGGCTGTTTTGCAAGGAGGAATGGGAAAAATGTCAGTCTCTCGATGTGCAAAACTGATGGAGACATACCCCAAGCGACTTACAGCTGTAATCGCAGCAAAAGATGGCGCTACAAAGTATTAACTTAAGGGGGCTGAATAATTTTGCACGCCCAATTTTTCAGTTTTTGATTTGTTAAAAAAGTTTGAAATATCCAATAAATGTCGTTCCACTTCATGATTGTGTCCCACTTGTTGTTGATTCTTCACAAAAAATACAGTTTTATATCTTTATGTTTGCAGCCTGAAATGTGGCAAAAGGTCGCAAAGTTCAAGGGGGCCGAATACTTTCGCAAGGCACTGTAAGTTTTCTAGTCAAGGAAGCGATGATCGTGCAATATTGTTATTCGACACTTGGAACAGAGCAAGTGAAGTGTGTTACAAACCCAATAGCTAGTCTTCGGATATTGCTGCACTCACTTTGTCTAAGTGTTCTGGGCGTAGTTACAAGGTCTGTAACCGGAATGAATGTGTGCTTTTATATGAGAAATCAGCATGTGTGGACATTATTGCATGCACATGTTCCCAGGAGACATCTACCATACCAAGTGCAGGGCCAGCTCCGTCTTGACCTCTTGGTCTACCAGTCCAAGCGAATCGTTATTTGTTCAGATAGTGACGAAGTATAAATATGTGCAAAAAGGAAAAATACCAAAGGCATGCCCAAACTAAAGAATCAAAAACAAATAAAGGCCTCGTGGCCACCAAAACAAACTCAGCAGCCTTACGGCTTGCACTCTCGGTTACTTGTTGGCATAACCTGATGTGCTTTTCAAGCCTTGGCTCAGCATTTAGACCTGGTTGCTGCCCCTGGGGGATGGAGTGTGGAAGTGTATCCTGGATAGTGTGTTGGTCTCTGTCCTAACACTAACCTTCCCACCATATCATGTCAACAAGGGGAACAAAAGTTAACCTTGAATTTGGAGGTTTACATGCATCCCTCTTGTGGCCAAGTTGACCTGGTTTAAGAAATGACTTTGGTTTGTGGAGAAAAAGATAAAGATCTTTGACTGTCTGATGCAGAATTTGTTCCAGGAAATAATCACGGTCACCAGGTTAGAATAGGGCTAAATGTGCAAGCTTATGTAATGGGAAGACCGAACATGTAGTCTTCGATCACGTGCGACTGTACGTCAACGACAGTGGAGGCTGCTTAGAGGAGGAGCAGGACCACCCTCCTCAGTTAATTTTTATGAAGAAAAAAAATAGTGAAACATTTAAAAATATATTAGTATGTCACCAAATAATTTACTCAAACACACTGTTTTGCAATGAAGGTCTACAGTAGTCTCAGCAGCACTCTGTAGGTTAGCACCATGGTGCATTGGGAGGACAGCTAGCTTGTGTCCTACTCAGGCTACATTGACTTCAAAAGGTTCTCACCCCCTTCCATAGACTGACACCGTAATTATGACAACTTCTGGAGGATGTCCTCCAACCTATCAGAGCTCTTGCAGCATGAACTGACATGTTTTTTAGTTTTTTTAAACTAGGCAAGTCAGTTATGAACAAATTCTTATTGACGATGACGGCCTACAAATCAAAGGCTTAGAGAATGAATTTAGTATTGAAAGTATTGTTACTGTTAGATTGTACTGCAGTGCATACAATGGTGAGTAGTTGACTCGAAGAGAGAATCTATTCTTCCAAATTTGTCACGCCTTGGTCTTAGTATTTTGTGTTTTCTTTATTTATTTGGTCAGGCCAGGGTGTGACATGGGTTTATTTTGTGGTGTGTTTTTGTATTGGGGTTTTAGTAGGTATTGGGATTGTGGTTGAGTAGGGTTGTCTAGGAAAGTCTATGGCTGCCTGAGGCGGTTCTCAATCAGAGTCAGGTGATTATCGTTGTCTCTGATTGGGAACCATATTTAGGTAGCCCAGGTTTCACTGTGTGTTTGTGGGTGATTGTTCCTGTCTTAGTGTTTGTATTCACCAGATAGGCTGTATAGGTTTTCACGTTCCGTTTGTTGTTTTGTAGATTTAAGTTATTTCATGTATCGTTCATTTTTTCATTAAAGAACATGAGTAACCACCACGCTGCATTTTGGTCCGCTTCTCCTTCTACAGACGAACGCCGTTACAAAATTAAGGAGAAGCGAGAGAGAGAAAGAGAGAGAGAGAGAGAGAGATTTTGTAGTCCGTCCTCGGTTACAACACTTACTACTGTGTTCCAAAATGCCTCTGGAAGCAACATGAAAAGAAGTGTTCGTTGTGAACTTCATGAAATGGGTTTTCATGGCCGAGCAGCCCCACACAAGCCTAAAATCAACATGTGCAATGATACGCATCGGTTGGAGTAGTGTAAAGCTCGTCGCCTTTGGACTCTTGAGCAGTGGAAACACGTTCTCTGGAGAAATTAATCCCGCTTCACCATCTGGCAATCTGACGGACAAATCTGTGTTTGGAGGATGCCAGGACAACGCTACCTGCCCAAATTCATACTGTCTCTATGCTCCTTTAGTTCCAGTGAATGGAAGTCTTAACACTACAGCATACAATGACATTCTAGACAATTCTGTGCTTCAAATTTTGGGGCAACAGTTTGGGGAAGGCCCTTTCCTGTTTCAGCATGACAATGTCCCCATGCCCAAAGCAAGGTCCATACAGAAATGGGTTGTTGAGATTGGTGTGGAAGAACTCGACTGGCCTGCACAGAGCCCTGACCTCATCCCCATCGAACACCTTTGGGATGATTTGGAACGCCGACTGCGAGCCAGGCCTAATTGTCCAACATCAGTGCCCGACCTCGCTAACGTTCTTATGGCTGAATGGAAGCAACCATTGAATGGAAGCAACCGGGACGGCGGCAATGTTCCAATATCTAGTGGAAAGCCTTCCCAAAAGAGTGGAAGCTGTTATAGTAGCAAAGGGGGGACCAACTCCATATTAATGCCCATGATTTTGGAATGAGATATCCGCCGAAAATGTGTCCACATACAGTACCTTTGGTCATGTAGCGTATATACAACAAGCTGTTTGTATGTAGCTGCTATGAAACTGAACTGTGTTTGCGTGTGATCAGAGATGTATGCATTCCGCCGATTCTGTTGAAAAACGTTTCTTAAACAGAAGCAAATGTAACAAAACGGGGATAAACATACTGGAATTTGTCCAATAGAACCCTCATTTGCAACTGCTGGACTAATGATTACAATCCAGATCAGCTAGATGCAGGCAAAAGTGTTCAAGGCTGTAATGAATGTGTCTGTCACCTTGATTACTCAAAATTCTCTCGACTTACAGTATGCACCTACATTGTAAACTTTCATTTGTAGGCTAGGTTGTGGCAACCTCATAATGGATACAGGGAAGATTTTAGCATTAGCTTAAACCTATTGATGTTGCATTGAGCTGTGTGAATGGAATATGAATGACAATATGCTGTAATAGAAATAAGGCCATGTTCATAAAAACAATAAACATCCTCCCTCAACTTAAACGGCACCGACTGCCACCGGTGGACGATTTTAATTGGCTGATGCTTAAACTTGAACTTAAACTTTTTGTAATGTTCGTAAGTATGGCCCCAGAGACTCAAACTGAAAGTATGTTTTTAGAACTGACTCGATGATGGTTGTGATACTGAGTGGCTTTCCCAGACGATTTCCCCACGAATGCAGAATATTTCTGTTGGAATGTTCATGAATATTCATGGCCTTATGTAAAACTCTCTTTCTGTGCTTCATTTAGTTGTTTGGTCTCATTAGAACAAACTGAAATAAACAACATGAACCCCTTCAGCACAGAAACATGCATGCCATACTTACATGCACTTATAATAACATATGCCATTTAGCAGAGACTTTTATCCAAAGCGACTTACAGTAATGCATGCATACATTTTACGTACAGTGGTTGCTCCTTTAAGAGTTGTGTCATACTGCAGCACACCTTGTGGAATGCTGCAGCATTCTGTGGCACGCTATCTAATTGTCAGACATTTTTTCTGTTAATGCAAGTTAGTGCTAGTTTGACCACCAGAGGGCATCTTTGAGAAACATTTGATAGTCTTCCATATTGGCAATTACCAGAGAATTTAAAAACTTTTTTGTAATTACATGGGATTGAAGAAATTTGGCTTATAATCGTGTTTCTATTCCGAGAAAAACTAAAAACAAAACCCTCAGGGTTTCCGTTAGATGGAATGGAAAATATGGCGCTGTACAACGTGACGGTTGGGAGTAGGCTACAGCATAAGAGGATTGGAGGATTCTAAATTGTTTGCCTTCATTAGACAACTTTGTTCCAATATTTCTGTAAATCAGTATGTATTCCCATAGTAATTCATTATGGATCCATAACTAAATCTACATCTGCATTTTGAAATGATATTTTCATCATTGTTTTATTAAAGAAAGCATAAAGATGCTGATGAAGAAATACAGTACTGTACAGTATATGCTTTTACACTTGAATAATAAAGCATTTAATAAAGCACTTTGAAGATATAAGCCACCTGCATTTGTTTATTAGGCTATTGTGCAGTCTGACAAGTAAACATAGCCTACAATACATACTGTAGTAAACATGGGAAAGTGCCTAATTCCTTACATAAGGGAGAGCAGGCCATATCTGTACTACAACATGCAGGCACGCGGGAGACCGGGGTTCAATTCCCCCGACAGGGAGGAAGAAGTAGGATGTCCTTGTAAAAAACAATTTGTTCTTAACTGATTTCAGTTATGTTATTTCATAGTCGTGATGTCTTCACTATTATTCTAGAATGTAGAAAATAGTACAAATAAAGAAAAATCCTGGAATGAGTAGGTGTGTCCAAACCTTTGTTTGACTAATACTTTAATTAGATTAACATTATGGTGTTTCTATTCCATGAAAAATTAAAAATGCTCTGGGTTTCTGTTAGGATGGAATGGAAAATATGGCGCTGTACAATGTGATGGTCGGAAGTACAGTACTGGGCTATTTAGCTAAAGCATCCCTGTGTTGTGCGGGCAGGGCATGCAGGAGACCGGGGTTCAATTCCCCGATGGGGAGGAAGGAATAGGCTGACAACGCAGTTGGATTAGCACGATTCTAGGCTTTTGACCCATGTGAGACACTTGTATTTTCATGAATGTTTAATATGACTATTTATGTAGCAATCACCGTATGTTGTCGAATTTAATCCCGCTAACGGGTTCGGTGCGCAGAGAGGTGAACTGACTTGGCTAGTTAAATTCAATCTGGAGGTCCTGCACTCATAAATTCAGATCATTGTCAGTTTGTAAATTCAGACTGTTTCGTTCTCGGAGCACACACTGGATGTTCGGGCCGAGGAGTAGGGTTTATTTGAGCGTTCTGGCCTTACAGCAGCACCCAAGCTAACAGTGGCTAGCTTGCTAGCTACTTCCAGACATAAATTAGACCACTCTGACCCTTTTACTCGTCCTAGCAGAGCTGGCTAGGCAGTTTTCATGTTAACCAGAGCATTGGTGACTGTAACTGTGCTGCTGGAAACAATTGAATTACGCTTTTTTTGCCGACATTTACTGACACCGTCCATATTCAACAGGTGTTGAGCGCTCGTAAATTCATTATTATGCGCTCTGGTACACTCAGACAAGAGAGTTCTGAAATCGGAGTAAATAGCCAAAGCGAATTTACGAAAGCACCCTAATGTCCATTGAGAACGCACAATGACTATACCATTTAGTTAAGCTAAGAATGATGGGAATAATCAAGTTAATAAACATTGGATAGTTAGATAGCCTATAGTTAATATACTGTCACGTTTGATGTATAACTACTAACGTTAGGTAGATAGCTAACATACCGGTACATACTGCTGTAATGATATGCTATGTGGTTCATAAGGACAGCGTAGCTAACAAATTGTCAGCCAACATAATGTGTAAGGTAATTTATTTGAAAAGTCATTACTTTATTACACTGACTAGCAAGCTACCGTGAGGACGCGCTCTATCGACTCTGCGGCTTGAGCATGCTCTTGGTGCAGAGTTGATAGCGCTGGACTTCGGGTTGAGGGCTCGAAACCTGCTCCCTCCTTGTTTCATTTAAAGTCGTGCACAATGATCAGTTTATTATTTGGTTTGTATTGCCCATTCATTGCCAGTTAGAGACACAGTAGTGCATTGGGACGCAAAAGAATAATCAGTGCTCTAACTCCCCCTCATTAGGGCAAATCTAACTCCCCCTCATTAGGGAAAATCTAACTCCCCCTCATTAGGGCAAATCTGGTCTGTGATAGGCTGGGGGTTTTTCACACCGAGTTCGGCTATTAGACTATTCTTTAGTAAAAGTTGAATAGTCTGTTGTTCAGCTATTAGCCCCCCTCCCCAACTTGCAACAAATTGATGTTACTCCGGATGTTACACGTTCCTCGCCCTCTTCCACTCGTCATTCTCCACCTGTGTGGCTCGCTTGTGGGCGTGCTGGCAGGATATGGCAGCACTTTCGGTTGTGTGTCAAGAATTCTGCATAGCAAGTTTGTATGAAGGTCTGGCTATTCACAGGCAAATTGTTATATGCTATGGAGGTACATTTGTGTCTTTTTGTTGAGAGCAAAACTTTATTTTCAATCAAAAATAATTGTTCTGAAAGCAACTTTTTTTTATTTTCAATCAAAAATAAATAGTTCTGAAAGCAAAAACGAGGCTTCAAAGTAAAACAATTAATTTGCTATCAAATATTTTGTAATAAAACTTTATGCATTTTATACCCCCAAAATATTTTGAGAACCAAAAATGTATTTGTAAACAAAACTCCAATTTAATTCCTCTACCAACCACCCTCCATTTTGGCCATTTTTTGAGTGTCAGTTTGGATACAACCAATACTGTTCAGCCTTTCTTTCAGACACAAAGGAAGTCATAGCAGACACCTACGCAGGACTGTGTAATGATGGTATCTCAGGTAAGCAGCACTGGGCGTTCTTCCGTCCAACTTCATAACATTCTACTATATTACATAGATACCGTAGAATGATAAATCATGCAATTATTATTCTCAAGCTAACCAAAAACATTTAGCTACGAATTTAGCTACTACCATTTTCAGTTGAATTCATCTAACTTTCTTTCATGGCAACTCATATTTGTTTCATAGTCGATATATAATCATATTTCATGACAGTGTAACGGTTAGCTTTGTTTACAGAAGGATGAAAGAACACAATATGTCTGTCAGGGAATGCTATTCTGATATGTCAGATGAAGAGTTAGACCAGAAAGTCAGGGCCATTAAGGCAAGAATGCCTCATGCGGGCTTTAGAATGGTCAAATGAAGTCTCAGAGCAATGGGCCATCGTGTACAATGGCGAAGAGTTAGGGAGTGTTTGCAGCCTGTGGTTGGTGCAGGTATCATTGCCAGAATGATCCCGCTTCGTTGCATTGCTCGGCAAAAATACCCTGTTCCCGCTGCCCTGTCTCTCGTCCAGATTGATACAAATCAGAAACTGATAAGGTACTAAGATGTATAATGTCTCCATCAAATCTAAGAACTTTTTATTCTTACTTTTTCCTAGACACATTTTCAATGATGTATGAAATTGGAGTTGTTTCTTCATCAACTGGTAACATAAATAATGAAGCAGGTTAATAGGTAAAACAATTCACTTTTAATTCCAATGCTCTTTTTTTTTCAAGATACAACGTTGTCGTCTTTGGCGCTAAATAGATGGATTTTCAAGGAAGGTAATATATTATTTTGTATGCGTATTGCATATTTCCTATCGCCTAAGGAACAACCACAATACCAGTCTGGTGTTAAGCTTTCTGTGCTGTATTGACGTATCCTGAAAATGACATCTGCTACTTTAGATTGAACGATCATATCTCAGTTATTGTTTTCATATCTACAACAAATAAGCTATTTCCTTTACTTTCAGAGTGCGAGCTGATCAAGGGGTCGAAAATGTAGATATTGCCAGATGTTCACTGTACGAGGAACAGGCAGTGGAAGCTTCATTGCTGGCAAGAGTGTCCACAACCAGAGGTAATTGTATGGGTGGCCCCAGGAATCAAACCCACAATCCTGGTGTTGCTAGAGCAAAGCTCTACCAATTGTGCCACACAGGACCACTTAAAGGCTTTCCATGCCAAACTGTATTTAGTGCCTAGAGACACTATTTTTTTTATAATGAATGTCTGAATGATATTTAACTGATGTTTTTCAAAACAAAAATAGCATAGCGTACTGCAAGAAGAAAATCGATATAACTGTAGCTTGGAGATTTATGGAGAAACAAGGAGCTTAAGGGCACAATGCCTTGAGAAAGATCTGCAAAAGGAAAATACTGGATCATTTATTTGATATCCGCCTGACTTTCCCGAAGAACTGCACATTCACCTTGATTCGCCATGTTTTCTCAGGGCAACAGTTGTGTGTGGGAGTCAACCCTGTCTTATTTTTTTTTGGGGGGGGGGATGTTTGCAAAGTCTATGGAACATAAAATCAATATATAACTTGGCAGAGAATTTTACAAACGGAGCAGTTGTTTGCCCGTGGCTTGCCGGTCACAGGGTCACATCTCTGAGTATCCATCATCGGTTTCTGTGTCCAGCCGAGAGCAAAGTGGTGCCCAAGACAAGCCCCAACAGAGGGTTGGCTCCCAGAGACAGGAAGGGAGGCAGTAAATGAGCTCACCGGAGGGATGGGTCGCCCATGTTAAATAATCACTCTCCTTCTTCTCCTTGGTTGGTTGGCTGGGAGGTGGAGAGTGTGGGTGGGGTGGGGGGTGGGGGGGGGGGGCTGTTTGAAAGCCGTGTTCAAAGGCATAATTTCCATTCCAGTTGAAAAGGCATCGTTGATTTCTTCATCCTCCCACTTCAGCCCTCCTCTCTGTGGTTTAATTGCCTGGTTTTGAACATCCACCTTTTTTATGATGCCATATAACATTACAGCACTCCTGACAAATTAACAGGAGCATGTACAACGTACTCCCAAACACATTCTGATTACCTCACTCTGTTATTGACATGATTGTTATTTATCTGCAACAAACCCCTACGCATAATGAGTCAAGTAAATGAATAGTGTTCTAATTTATTTAGTGTGGGAAAATTAAAAATCGAATCAAAATCAAATAAAAGTTTATTGGTCACGCACACGGTCTAGCAGATGTTATAGCGGGTGCAGCGAAATACTCGCGTCGCTAGCTCCTAACCGTGCAGGAAAAGTGTCAAAGAAGAACACAAACAATAATCAAAAACAAAACAACGAGAATTCACAAATGTCAAATCCAGTTAACAACCCAAGTAACACTGTATTAGTAATCCAAATGCTATCTATGCATATGTACACAGAAAAGATAAACAAACCATAATATGTACAGCAGTAGATATAGTAGAATGAGCTATGTAGAGAACACAGTATTTGAATACGAATCCGGTATATAATCCACTATGAATATGCAGTTTGTATAAACTGCAATGTACAGTAGTATATACAGAACCAGTCAAAAGTTTGGACACACCCACTCATTCCAGGGTTTTTCTTTATTTTTACTATTTTCTACATTGTAGGGTAATAGTGAAGACATCAAAACTATGAAATAACATATGGAATCATGTAGTAACCACATTTTTTTTTAAACAAATCACAATGTATTTTATATTTGAGATTCTTCAAAGTAGCCACACTTTGCCTTGATGACAGCTTTGCACACATGTGGCATTCTCTCAACCAGCTTCATGAGGTTGTCACATGGAATGCATTTAAATTAACAGGTATGCCTGTTAAAAGTACATTTGTGGATTTTTTTTCCTTCTTAATGAATGAGTTTGAGCTGTGTTGTGACAAAGTAGGGGTGGTATACAGAAGATAGCCCTATTTGGTAAAGTCAATCCAGAACATTTCAAGAACTTTGAAAGTGCAGTTGCAGGAACCATCAAGTGCTTTGATGAAACTGTCTCTCATGAGGACCGCCACAGGAAAGGATGACTCAGAGTTACCTCTGCTGCAGAAGATAAATTCATTAGAGTTAACTGCACCTCAGATTGCAGCCCAAATAAATGCTTCACAGAGTTGAAGTAACAGACATGACATGAACTGTTCAGAGGAGACTGCTTGAATCCGTTCATTGTAAAATTGCTGCAAAGAAGCTACTACTAAAGGACACCAATAAGAATAAGGAAATTGCTTCGGCCAAGAAACACGAGCAATGGACATTAGAATGGTGGAAATCTGTCCTTTGGTCTGATGAGTTCAAATTTGAGATTTTTGGTTCCAACCACTGCGTCTTTGTGAGACGCAGAGTAGGTGAACGGATTATCTCCGCGTGTGTGGTTCCCACCATTGTTTTTCATCAGGAAAATGACCCAAAACACACCTCCAGGCTGTGTAAGGGCTATTCGACCAATAAGGAGAGTGATGGAGTGCTGTATCTGATGACCTGGCCTTCACAATCACCTGATCTCAACCCAATTGAGATGGTTTGGGATGAGTTGGACCTCAGAGTGAAGGAAAAGCATATGTGGGAACTCCTTCAAGACTTCATGAATCTGGCCGAGAGTGTGCAAAGCTGTCATCAAGGCAAAGTGTGGCTACTTTAAAGAATATAAAATACATTTTGATTTGTTTAACACTTTTTGAGTTACTACATGATTCCATATGTGTTATTTCATAGTTTGAGGTCTTCTCTATTATTCTACAATGTAGAATGAGTAGTTGTGTCCAAAATTTTGACTGGTACTGTATATTAGCTATATGATAACACAGTATATGATTACACAGTGTGAAAAAACAGTCCCGTGTTTAATTTCCCTATATACAGTACATGGGACAGTAGCATTGGCTGTGTGTGTGTGTGTGTGTGTGTGTGTGTGTGTGTGTGTGTGTGTGTGTGTGTGTGTGTGTGTGTTCATGCGCTTGTGAGTATGGTTGTATGCGTGTGTGTGAGTGTGTGTGTGTGTGTGTGTGTGTGTGTGTGTGTGTGTGTGTGTGTGTGTGTGTGTGTGTATTCATGCGCTTGTGAGTATGGTTGTATGCGTGTGTGTGAGTGTATATGTGAGTATGTAGTCTGTGTGTGTGTGTGTGTGTGTGTGTGTGTTGAGTGAGTGAGTGAGTACTAATTACTTAATATAGGGGAAGGTGTGGTGGCTGTTTAACAATCTGATGGCTTGGAGAAGCTTTTTCTCAGTCTCTCGGTCCCAGCTTTGATGCACCTGTACTGTCTCTAAAGAGTGAACAGATCAATTAAACATTATAGGCAATGCCCTGCAGGACAGGACAGTCATATAACAGTTCCATTGTGTGTAATTGTATTGCGATATTCTAATAAAGCTACAGTCAAAAGACAACTACACACAGCCATGCACAGCAATTAGTGTATAACTTGTAGTGTCTACTTAGCCACTAGCCAGACACCCTGTTTGCACATGCTAGCACTTAAAACATCATGTCTTGCTTGCAGTCTCTCTCTCGCTCTCGCTCTCTCCTTCTAAATGCACAAAACACAGAGGTATTTTCTTCAAAACTGTATCATATTGTGCCGCAATGTCAGATGTGAGTGAGCTGAGAGTTAATCATGTGGAGATTGTGTGGAGATTGGCTCTGAGGCTAATTCCTTCCTTTGCAGTGGGTGATTAATGCCAGGTCTGTGAGGTCACTTGAGGTAAGACCAAGATGCTCTGTATGCATAGCTGCGGGAAGTATGGGTGCTGAGGGTGCTGCAGCACCCCCTGATTTAAAAAAAAGAATGTATATATAATATATATTTTTAAATCCACAAAATTTGTGAAATATGCCTTTATTACTCCTGTGAGCTGAGAAAAATACTGGTCAGCAGAACGGGAAAAAAACAAAACACCCCCCAAATATTTCCGCAGCCATGTCTGCATGATTCCCGGTGATGATAATGCAGGCCATAATTATCAAGGGGCACGAGGCAGAGCATGAAGTGCTGATCACTCTCCATGCATACGCTCGTAACCAAATACTATCAGCCGTCAGCAAGATAATCAATTACCTCATCCCCCCCAGGATCCCTCATGACTGGAATGGGAAGGCCTGATATGTCAGAGAAAATCTTTAAGAATCTAGCTTATACGCTTGAGGGGTTATTCGCTAAAGGTTTGTGGGTGTTATTAGCCTATAGAAAACTGTCACAATGAGTAAAACATAACGGATGTGCATTTACTGATTTGGCTCAAATTTGGCGTGACTAATATGGCTCACATTTGGCTTGCAAACATTTGTGATAGCCTTGAAGGACTCTTAGTGCACATTTCTTCCACTGCACACTGTATGAGATATATCAGCCTATATCAGCTGTCCCAGTAAATTAACCTCAACTGTATGCCAATACTCTAAAAATAAAATATTAGTTGGAGAGATATCCAGACAGATAGACGTATAGAGGTTTTTAGTCCTCCAATTCTCTCTCTCTCTCTCTCTCTCTCTCTCTCTCTGTAACACATTCTGACACCATTTTTGGTGAGGAGAAAGTGAAGAGCCCTCCATTTTTGAATTAGAAAACGTCATCCCTTTCCCCAGTTATTTACAAGAGCGCTCTCCCTCTCTCTCTCCCTCTCTCTCTCCCTCTCTCTTTGCATGCCTCCTACCAGCTAGATGCTGACATCTGATGGTTAAATGGGGTAAATTACTTTACTGGGGCCTTCCCTATTCTTTCATTCTTTCATTGAGTGGAGGGGCAATCATTCCCTGTGCTTGCCTCATTCTGGAGGAGTCTGGGAGAGAGGCGGTGTTGTCTAAGTGGAAATTCCCCTACTTTGCTCTCTTAGGGTTGGTTACTCATTGAGGAAAGGGCTGCATGTCCAAGCTACCTAGAGTCTGAGAGTTTTTTTTTTTTACTGCTACAGTGGGATACACACCCATACCCAGTGAGCTCAGTCTGCTCTTTCTGACCCACATGCACATCCTGAAATGTTACTTTAAATCGTTTAATTCCTGTAATTATTTGATCACAAAATGTATTCCAACACATAATAGTCACACAAGACCATTCAGAGGAAAAGCCACCCTTTATATGTTTTAAGAGCGCAAGAACATTTAACTGATTATTGTGTCGGCATGTTCTCTGCTTTCTGCTTTGCTAAAACAGCGGTAGGTTGCAGAAGAATGTCAAAAAGTACATCATTTTTTTGGTTCATAATGAGCATTCTGTTATCGCTCAAGTTTGGCTGCCTTGAAGTAACTCGTGTAGATGAGCAACATCAGCCGTAGCCAAGAGCCTTGACAGAGAGCGCATGACACGCCAGGCCTTGGACAACATCACGCAATTCTTCCCCACTTATTTCCTGAATTATGACATTAAAACTGATGTGTGTGATGCGTGCTCATTCAAAGGCAAGCGACGGGATGGAAGGCTGAACATTTTTAGCTTTCATCATGGGGATAAAGAATGATTTCTCCTTCCTTCCCCCAGACACAAATCTGAACGCTCAGAACTCAGCACCATGTTGTGTTTTTACAGTATTTGCACGACTTAATAACCCTTTGCCTTCTAAATGATAGAGCGTCTCCCCCACCAGAGAGATTAGTACTGATTGCGGCTGTAGGTTCGCCTGCCGTGGGGATAGCTCAGGCTTTGCCCCGTGCATGTAATTGAAATTCACTGGTGTTTGATGTTCAGTGGAACCCGGCAGGAATTAAAGCCGCACCATATGAAGCTACTTTAATTACTTTACCCCAAACATAAGTGAGGGAACACCTGCGCTCTCCCTGAATGGCATCCCACACTGAATATCATCCCAGAATAGACCAACATCAAATTAATGACAATTAACGGGAATCGTGTGGTCCTGCGTTTACATATCATGTGGGTTGTCTCCGGGCTTTGGCTCAATTGGCTGCCACCGTTGGGATAAGTCTGTGTGTGTGTGTGTGTGTGTGTGTGTGTGTGTGTGTGTGTGTGTGTGTGTGTGTGTGTGTGTGTGTGTGTGTGTGTGTGTGTGTGTGTGTGTGTGTGTGTGTGTGTGTTGAATGTATGGTGGTCAATCTCGCCCCAGTATCTCCTAATTAGACTCAGCACGACCCTTCCCTCCTGTTTCACTCCACAACCAATTATTTTAATCCTCTGATTGTTGGGAGAGAATCTGGGCCCAGTGTCTATAGAGAGAGATAATACTGTCAGAGAGTTGACTGTGTCTGGAAATGTGGGCGCATCAGCAGCTGCCACAGGGGCCTCATCACCGGGCCCTCTGCCCCCCTGGCTCGGCTGTATACTGGCCCCATTGCGGGCTCCACCAGCCAGGGTTACTGCTTCCTAAAATAAGATGTCAAGGGATTTTACACACAGTTGTCAGCATTCCTTCCGGCCTGCTGGACTCCTTACAGACAGACTCGGTGGATTAAAAAGAAGCCAGCTATCATTTATTTACTGAACAGGCCCAGCTTAAAGGTGTCACTGGATAATGCCAACATGGCTTCATCTCATGAGGGAATCGAGAAAAAAGAGGCTTAATGAATGAATTTCAAAAAAGAAAAAAGTATTTACAATCAAAAATCCAATTCTATTTGTCACATGCGTGGTGAACAACAGGCGTAGACTAACACTGTAACGCTTACCTATGGGCCCTTCCCAACAACGCAGAAAGAACAAAAGATAAATAATAAATGGCTGTTCACACTCATAGTAGTTGCATCATCTGCTTATCTGGCCATGGAAGCAGGAAGGAAACCCAGAGGATTCTCCTCCCTCTTTGGTGTGCTCACGGTTCTAGCTAGCCAGTGTCTCTGTCAGACTGTGGTTTGGAATAGGATACCTCTCAAGACCTCTCTATAACCACACTGGACACTTTACTGTTGAAGGCTCTGTACTTTTCTCACTTCCTCCATCAAAAGCTCTGGGACGGCGCTCAGCTAAAGTGGCCTATCCACATTCCACTCTTATTGTGGCTCGTGTAGAGTTCCACACAATGAAACCTTTTTCCCCCTTAGCCCCTCGTTAAGGCTTTACAGTGTGCCATTTCTTAGTGTGACTCGGGAGTGTGTGTAATATGATAGGACATGTTTGCTATTTCTAATCTGGATCCCAATGTGTAGGGTATATGTTAACAGGCTGGATGTTGGATATGTGCAGCCCCATACGAGTAATGACTTCAGACTGAGCTGAATAGATAGACTGCTGGACCTATAAAATAGCTGCCTCATCAGGATAAATGTGAGTAGCGCCCTTTTATTGATGGAATAGAGTATTATGCCCAAGGGGTAAGGAATCCACCAGCAATTGCTTTGCTGCATACATCTCACTCTACTGAGTTGGTGTTGAAAGCCAGTGCTCAGGATGAAAATATACCTCAAGGATATAAGCAATTATTTTGAGCAGAAGGGGGAATTCATAAGGTCGACGTTAGCCATTAATGAAAAGTAATCGTCTTTCATCTATGTACAGTCGCTTAATGTGCAGTGGGCGTGGGCGACTAACGTCTCTCCTCACAGTTCCTGGAGTGAAACATACTGTATACAGTAAAGTACAAACAGTTATATTGCTGTAGTGTTTCACAACACGCATCACTAGGTGATGCACAAAGCAACAATACTTGTCCATCCTTTCTGGAATGTTCCAAGGAACCCACATATGAAAGCTGTAGCACCTCTTGACATTAGCTCAAGTGTTGCCGATAAGTGAAGCAATCACAACATGGATTGCTTGATACAGTGTAATTGATTGCGGGAGCCTTTTGAATGGAAGGGGGAAGACACAGGAGTGTTTTGGAGAGTTCTAGACAGAGTGACTGATGAGGGTTAAGGATTAAGGATTTTGTCATTCCCCTGATGAACACAGAGGGCTGTTCCTCCCTGTAAGGCTTTCAGACTGTAAATTGCATTTGGGCACACAGGGAATTTTTTTCCCTTATTGCTAAAATGTTATTACCTTTGTCTATGGGTAAGACGTCAACAAACAAATATGATAGAAATTATGTGATTATAAACCAACGCGTGGAAATGCAGCGGAGGGGGGCGTCGCTGGAGCCATCTGTCTCTTTCCACAATAGTCACATTAATCTTTAGGTTTCTACGTGTGAAATCATGTGGGAGCAAATGTTCCAATGGGAGGATGGGCTGCGGAGATGCCATCCCACCTGCATCATCTGGGCTTCATCATTTTCCCTTATGTCAGGCCAAGAGAAAATAAACCATCCAACTCCTCTGATAAGATCTGAATTACTTTGTTCTAACAGATAACACGTTATTATGATTATCAGAGACATCTCTCTCCATTTCTGATTGGGAAGACTAGGGGTGACCTTGAACACCATATCCTGTAGGAATGCTCTCCGACATAAATATGATTGTACCTAAAGCCATCTCTGTAATATATGTTAGCAATTAATAACATTGGATTTTCTCTTTGTGGCATATAAACCACATTTGAATGATACCTCAAAGGACTTCTATGAAGTTATTTTCAATTACAAAGCAAGTGTTTTTTGGATTGAGAAGGCCAAAAATGCAATCTTCCCAGCTCCTTGTTTTACAAATGAAAACATTTTTTATCCTTTCAGCTATTAATTTCAAATTGGCTAGCTTATACCACTCAGCAATTGTCCCATTGGCAACGAGTGAAAATAAAGTTGTCAACTTGGCATGTCTTGTCTCTTTACATTCTCTTCTTTAGACGTTTACAGCAGTTACTCGGGAGAAAAAACATTCTAAGCGTTGCAATAAGTTCTTGCCTTTGAAGATAGTTTTTTTTTCAGAAGGACTGTAAAGTAAGTGTGCCTGGGGCCTGGGGATGGGGTGGTGTAGAGGAGAGGTGCTTGTGGAGTCGGTAGCTGCAGCCACTGTCTGCGGCACTCAATAATTTAGCAGGGTCAGTCCTGAGGTACAGGGCCCCTCAGTGTCCTCTCCCCCAGTGATATGACCTTGCTTTGACTCAGAGGCCAAGCAAACACAGGTTGATGGGCACCTAAGGCGGTGTCTGACACCGGTGGCACAGCATATGTTCAGTCAAATAGCAGGGAACTATCAAAGGTAGGGCCTGCAAATACACACACTGACACACTATTGCAAAAAGCGGTTTCTGCTCTATCATTACGGTCCCACAGATGTAGAAGTCCCAGTGGGTGGTGGGTTTTCTTGAGTGTGTCTGTGTAAATGCACTGAATTTGACCCTTGTAAAGCTGGATGACTTAGTCATTACACTTCCATGGTGTATCTGAAAATGAGATTATAGAGGTACCGGTATATGAGGTACACACACGTGTGTGTGTGTGTGTGTGTGTGTGTGTGTGTGTGTGTGTGTGTGTGTGTGTGTGTGTGTGTGTGTGTGTGTGTGTGTGTGTGTGTGTGTGTGTGTGTGTGTGTGTGTGTGTGTGTGTGTGTGTGTGTGTGTGTGTGTGTGTGTGTGTGTGTGTGTGAAACAAAGAGAGAGAGAGTGAGACGAGGAGACCGAGACAGAAAGAGAGAGAGATGAAGCTGTACTCATGGCATGACCAAAGAGAGAGAACAGCCCTGTCTGTGTATAATCCTTCCCCCACTGTTCTCATGTAGCCATGCACTGTAATTACCTCAGAAGATAGGAGTGAGTAAAATCCTCATAGGCACCTTGGGGGAAATAAATGTGTTGACCTGCAAATTTAAAGGTGACCTTTGGCTAGGGAGATGATCCTCCTGCTCAGCCAACCTCTCCTATTCCCCTTCAAGGTAATAAACTATACATTAGCTAGAGTCCCATTAGTTCAGACCTCTTTGGGAAAATAAAAGTACAGGAAGTCTGGGTTTGGTTCTGCTCAAAAGCCAGTTCCCACTTTAATCTATAGAAAAGGTTACGTATGTAGAATACATTTTACAATAAATTGTGAAATGTATAATTAAGACGTTTGGATATCACACATTTTGATGTATTTCTGTCAGTAAAAAGAGGAGAACTCATGTTTCTGTGGTGAGTCGAAATCAGACGGGACTTAAGGCATCTGAAGCACCACCCATCCGGCATTGGAGGTGGGTGGCTAAAACTATATGAGAGTGGGCAGTGGTGGAGATGGGCTGGGGCGTACACTGCACAAAGAGAAGCTGCAAGTGCAAGTGAAAGTTGATGGCTTATTCCCTCTCAATCCCCACTAACCCAGCAGGCTGCTGCTGGATGTGATGGTCTGTGCTCAATCCCCCGTGAACATCTGTCTTTAGGCCTCACAACAGAAATCATCATCTGGAGTTCCCACATCAGGCTACCTGCCTCCTAACTTTACATGTTCACCCCCCTTTGAAACCAGTGGGTCTGTCTGTGTCAAAGGCATGGAAAATGATGGCCTTCAAGGGGGTTCAGATTAGTCTGTAGTGTCCCTGCAATATATCAGGATGTGCACCTGGCAGGCACATGTTGCTTTGCGTTTTCTCCCATTTGAAGCGGACGCTGTTAATCTATTGAGCGCATTTCATCAACGTCTCCTCATATGGACTGCACATAAAGAGGTGCGGTTTCTACAGGAGTCCTCCGAGGGACAACCTCAGGCAATTTGTTTTCAGTCCTGCAAGCCTTTTTTTAGGACACATTGATATTCCAGACAATTAGACCAATTTTCATAACCATTATTCAGGGGTTCCCAAGGGATATCCTGGCTACAGTAAGCGTACAGCAGCAGCAACATTATGAGATTGGTCCAGGGTCCACTTGGTAAATGTGCTATTTACACATACTACTTAACAGGTCATTAGGCCGTGAAAGCCTCTGGCCCGTCGTTGTCATTTCTTACAGTAAATGAAACCTGAAGCCACGTCCGATCTCGTCTGCACATCACTTAAATCTGCATTCCGTTATTTTAGTGCCATTACTGTCAATGAGGCAGGTCTCAAAGATTGCTTTGTAAAAGAAATAGAACTACATGAATAATAAATAGGGACTGTTAAGTCCACGAAACGGCCCAGAAAACCCCTCTCCATTCTATATGGATCTACCTAAGGATATCACTAAATTGGCATTTAATCCTCAACAACGCAAAGAGGAACTAAACCCAAAGGGGCCATGCATTGGTGCCTTCCTAACCAGCAAGCAAAGCAGTTAGAATATAGGCCTATATACCGCTATCCTATGAAGTGCGAGAAGGTATTATCACAAAATGGATCTCTATAGCAAACTTGTACTAACAATGGATAGACCCGTACACTGTCTTTTGCTAGAGAGGTCAAGAAGTAACATCATCCGGATGGGGGGGAAAAGGGTGACCCTCAAGCCTCTACAGCTCTGGTTTCACTGTGCCTCATTCCAGGACTCAGGATAAACATCTGTGTCCGTGCTGCCTCAGTGTCAGAACTAAGTCCCACCACAAAGCCTTGTCATACAGGGGAAGAAAAGCCAAAGACGGCCTGTTAATAGTTGTTAATGGAGCGTCTTATCTCCCATCCTCCACTCCAATGGGCTTTCATGAAAGGCAGCACTGATGTGGGAGTGTCATTTTACACTTTTCCAAAGCCCCCCACACGCAGCGTTTTGTACACTGGCAATTGATAAAGGATGTCTTGACAACCGGTGGCAGAATGGCAGCCTGAGGATGCACTGTTATGATGATTAGACATTCAGATGTTCCTATTTTCCTAGCACTTGCACTCAGACTTTGTTTTTATTGGTTCTACAGACAGATTAGTCTTCTCTTTTTAGCAGTAGGCATTTGATGTCCAATCTGTATGTTTTCCCTGCGATTGTATTTTGAAATCTGCAAAAGGCAAACCAACAGATGCAAGCCCACAACCCCTAGAAATATAAGCCATAGATGGCAGTTCCCATTCATGTCAACACCGGCATCCATTGCTAGTGTACGCATGATTTTAAAAGTCAAATTGCCAGGGTAAGAGGTTACAGAACCATTCCATTCCATATGTCTATAGCCACAACGCAACAAGCTGTATCCTATATTTGGTGCGCATGCTGCCCAAACTGTGGCCTTCCAGATTGTAGGCATACCTATAACTGCCAAAATAAAAGAAACACTTTTAGTAAACAAGAGATACAAAGAATATATTATGATGTGGGGTGCATTTTCCTGGCATGGTTTAGGTTCACTTGTAGAATCTATGGTTCTGGTAACTCGTGGTTGCCCAACACCCTTTTATGTTGGTGTTTACTTCATTTAGGAAGATACCTGTATGTGCTTGTGATCAAACTTAATCCATTGTTATTTTTTAAATAAACTGTGGCTACAATATGCTCTCTGGTGTGTTTTGAACATTGAGAGAGGGCTCCTGTGGTTGGATAAAAAATTATAATATTTATTTTGCCTCTTAGGCTCACTAGGTGCTAGGGTGCAGTCCCTGACACACAATTGACCAGTCAGGTTTATTTATCATGCATTTATTTTTTATTTTTAGCAGTATATACAGAGCATTCGGAAAGTATTAAGACCCTTTGAATTTTTCCACATTTTGTTACGTTACAGCATAATTCTAAAATGTATTCATTTACTTTTTTCATCATCACTCTACACACAATACCTCATAATGACAAAATAAAAACAGGTTTTTTAGAAATGTTTGCAAATGTGTATACATTTTTTTTTAAATATCACATTTAGATAAGTATTCAGACCCTTTGCTCTGTACTTTGTTGAAGCACATTTTACAGCGATCATGACTAGTCTTCCAGTCCCTGCCACTGAAAAACATCCCCACAGCATGATGCTGCCAACACCATGCTTCAACGTAGGGATGGTGCCAGGTTTCCTCCAGACGTGATGCTTGGCATTCAGGCCAAAGAGTTCAATCTTGGATTCATCAGACCACAGAATCTTGTTTCTCATGCAGGCTGTCATGTGCCTTTTACTGAGGAGTGGCTTCCGCCTGGCCACTCTACCATAAAGGCCTGATTGGTGGAGTGCTGAAGAGTTTGTCATCCTTCTGGCAGGTTCTCCCATCTCCACAGAGGAACTCTGGAGCTCTGAATGACCATCGGGTTCTTGGTCACTTCCCTGACCAAGGCCCTTCTCCCCCGATTGCTCAGTTTGGTCGGGCAGACAGCACCAGAAAGAGTCTTGGTGGTTACAAACTTCTTCCATTTCATTTGTGGTCTCGCAAGGGGCTGCTTGTGGGGGTTTATCGGGGTGGTGTCCACCGGCGGGCCGAAGGCGGACCGGTGAGGGGTTGGGTCCGGCGGTTGGCAGCGGCGACTCTGGACGCGCGCCGGGCCCTTCTCGCGGATCTCCCCAGCTACGGCGCTCGTTGGCCCCGTTTACGCGGGGTCTCCGGCGGGTTGCCTCGGCCGGCGCCTAACAGCTGACTTAGAACTGGTGCGGACCAGAGGAATCTGACTGTTTAATTAAAACAAAGCATTGCGAAGGCCCGAGGTGGGTGTTGACGCGATGTGATTAATGCAATCTTAAGCCCAGGACAGTGGAGGTCCATGCCGTAAAGAAGGCCCAAGCAATAGGGCCGTGCCATCATTTGAGTAGCAGGCACGAAATCTACAAACAAAAGGGGAATGTAGACAGGACCCCAAGAATGATGGAGACCACTGTGTTCTTGGGGATCTTCAATGGTGCAGACTTTTTTTGGTGTCCTTCCCCAGATCTGTGCTTCGACACAATCCTGTCTTGGACCTCTATAGACAATTCCTTAAACAATGAAAAAAATCCCAAAATAACATTTATTTACGTTACAGCCCTATTCTAAAATGGATTTTAAAAAGTATAATGGCTTTGTTTTTGCTCTGACTTGCCTTTCCAAATCATCTCCAGTCAATTGAATTTACCACAGGTGAACTCCAATCAAGTTGGAGAAACATCTTAAGGATGATTAACGGAAACAGGATGCACCTGAGCTCAATTTCAAGTCTCATATCAAAAGGGTCTGAATACTTATGTAAATCAGATATTTTTATGAATTTGCAAAAAAGTCTAAACTTATTTTTGCTTTGTCATCATGGTGTATTATGCATTGAATACTGAGGATTCTACTTTTTAAAACCCAGAAGACGCTGGGCCAATTGTGCGCCGCCCTACGGAACTCCCAGACAGGGCCGGTTGTGATACAGCCCAGGATGGAACCAGAGTCAATAGCACTGGTATGCAGTGCCTTAGACCGCTGCGCCACTCAGGAACCCAATGTGGGATATTTGGGAAAAGTCTGAAAACTGTCTGAAGGCGCTGTATACAAAGCATGCTCTTTCCACGACATAGACTGATCAGGTGAAAGCTGCGATCCCTTATTAATGTCACTTGTTAAATCCACTTCAATCGATCTAAATGAAGGGGAGGAGACAGGATAAAGATAAGGATTTTTAAGCCTTCAGACAATTGAGACATGGATTGTGTATGTGTGCCATTCAGAGGTTGAATGGGCAAGACAAAAGATTGAAGCGCCTTTGAACGGGGTATGGTATAAAGGGCCAGGCGCACTGTTTTTTCACGCTCAACACTTTCCCGTGTGTATCAAGAATGGTCCACCACCCATGGAGATCGAGCAAACTTGACACAACTGTGGGAAGCATTGGAGTCAACATGGACCAGCATCCCTGTGGAACTCTTTCGATACCTTGTAGAGTCAATGCCCAAATTAATTGAGGTTGTTCTGAGGGGAAAAGGAGGTACAGTGCCTTGCAAAAGTATTCATCCCCCTTGGCATTTTCTCCTATTCTGTTGCATTACAACCTGTAAATTTATTTTTTATTGGGATTTCATGTGATGGACATACACAAAATAGTCCATATTGGTGAAGTGAAAATATTTACTTGTTTCAAAAAATTATAAAAACAGAAAAGTGGTGCGTGCATATGTCTTCACCCCCTTTGCTATGAAGCCACAAAATAATATCTGGTGCAACCAATTACCTTCAGAAGTCACATAATTAGTTAAATAAAGTCCACCTGTGTGCAATCTAAGTGTCACATGATCTGTCACATGATCTCAGTATATATACACCTGTTCTGTAAGGCCCCAGAGTCTGCAACACTGCTAAGCAAGGGACACCAAACAGGTCAGGGACAAAGTTGTGGAGAAGTACAGATCAGGGTTGGGTTATAAAAAAATATCTGAAACTTTGAACATCCTACGGAGCACCATTAAATCCATTATTAAAAAATGAAAAGAATATGGCACCACAACAAACCTGCCAAGAGAGGGCCGCCCACCAAAACTCACAGACCAGGCAAGCAGGGCATTAATCAGAGAGGCAACAACGAGACCAAAGATAACCCTGAAGGAGCTGCAAAGCTCCACAGCGAAGATTGGAGTATCTGTCCATAGGACCACTTTAAGCCGTACACTCCACAGAGCTGGGCATTACAGAAGAGCGGCCAGAAAAAAGCAATTGCTTAAAGTGTTCGCCAAAAGTCATGTGGGAGACTCTCCAAACATATGGAAGAATGTACTCTGGTCAGATGAGACTAAAATTGAGCTTTTTGGCCATCAAGATAAACACTATGTCTGGCTCAAACCCAAAACCTCTTGTCATCCCGAGAACACCATCCCACAGTGAAGCATGGTGGTGGCAGCATCATGCTGTGTGGATGTTTTTCATCGGCAGGGACTGGGGAACTGGTCAGAATTGAAGGAATGATGGATGGCGCTAAATACAGGGAAATTCTTGAGGGTAACCTTTTCTGTCTTTGAGACTGGGACGATTTGAGATTTGAGACTGGGTCGGAGGTTCACGTTCCAGCAGGACAATGATCCTAAGCATACTGCTAAAGCAACACTTGAGATATTTATGGGGAAACATTTAAATGTATTGGAATGGCCTAGTCAAAGCCCACTCTTCAATTCAATTGAGAATCTGTGGTATGACTTAAAGATTGCTGTACACCAGAGGAACCCATCCAACTTGAAGGAGCTGGAGCAGTTTTGCCTTGAAGAATGGGAAAAAATCCCAGTGGCTAGATGCGCCAAGCTTATAGAGACTTTCCCCAAGAGACGTACAGCTGTATTTGCTGCAAAAGGTGGCTCTACAAAGTATTGACTTTGGGGAGGTGAATATTTATGCATGCTCAAGTTCTGTTTTTTTGTCTTACTTCTTGCTTGTTTCACAATAAAAAAATATTTTGCATCTTCAAAGTGGTAGAAATGTTGTGTAAATCAAATGAAACAAACCCCCCCCCAAAAATCTATTTTAATTCCAGGTTGTAAAGGCAACAAAATAGGAAAAATGCCAAGGGGGTGAATTTGGTACAGACGCACACAATGTCCATATGACTTGTAATTGGTAGAAGTATTTGTGACGTAAGGGCAGGTTCATCGCTGTGAGGCTTCTTTGTTGTGCTGAGCCATTGTCAGCCTGCATGGACACCAGGCCACAATTTATTGCTGGATACGTTGCGTTAACCGGATGGAACTCTGTGTTTTCACCAGTGAGTAGAGAAATTAAAAGAGAAATGCTGAAAGGCTCACGGAGGCTGAATAAATTAGTCTCTTCCTGTAAATGAAGAGGAGAGGAGGAATAAGGGAACCTGAGTTAGTGTCCGTGGGGCGGGGAAGCTGGTGGTAGCTATTATGTTTTCTATTACGTTGAGCCCTCTTGGACAGTAATACATAGTGCTCCAGTGCTCTTGTAACTGATTATCAGACGATGTGCTCGCATCGTACATGTATCAGCAATGAGGCAGTTAGGATAATATCAGTTATCGTTATTGCAGTATGTGCTTAGAATTTTAAATCCATTCCTCTACCTTGTGAAACAAAATGTGCACATCTGGTTGAAGTGTTTGTTTACTTGTCTCAGTAAATGAAGACTGCAGAAATGCAATGATAGGACCATGTCGTTGAGGCGACTTCATTTTTATTCTGGCCTTTGTGAAGGAGGAAACTCACTATTATGATATCGTAAGTGCCAAGGTTAACCTGAAAGAGAACATGCCTTTGTACGGTTCGAGTCTGAAGCTAGCGTACGGCAGTAGGTAAAACTGCAGCAGTTTTACAGTGCTGCGTTTTTGTCATTAGAATTTGATGTGAAATGTCGTGTCAGTATGCTCTTCCCCCTGGCCTGCCCTCCAGATGTGAGATAACATGTCAGATCTCCAACAATCTAATACCTCAAAGCCGATAAAGAGATCAATAAGAGACCCAGCTGCACCGTGCTCAGGAGCTCTGATCCTCAACCCCCTTTTATCAAAGTCCCCCATATGTAAAAAATAAAATAAAATAATAATTTTACAGACGGCTATCTACTTCGCCATTGACAGTAAATCAGTCTCATGCATAAATATTACAGTATCTCCTACCAAACAGGCCCTGTTAACAAGCCTAGCGTTTCTCTGTATTGTATATAATCGTATCCAAATCAGGTTTGCATGTGGAGTGGTGCAATGTGACATATGTCCAATGATCTTTATTAGAGCATTTGTCATTGTATGTGTTTTGACTATATGACTGAAATCCATATCCTGATGGGCAGTATTGGAGTGGAATATAAAATGAGTGGTGGGTAACATGAGGTGACTGGATCTATAACAGTATTGACCAGCAACGCCTGCCTGTTTCACATTCTAATGCAGGCAGCACAAAGATCTGTACGGTTCAATGCACTGAGAAGAGAGAACCTACATAGAGTCCTGGTTCTATTCACTCATTCGATGCAAGTACTGTATGCTACATGATTCATCGGTTTACCTGAAACATTTCCAATCTATGTAGCACCCGCATTCCCCATTTCCACTCAAATGTGTTTTTATCCCACGATCAAAAGAAAAATGCTGGTTTGGAAAGTGAAATATTTACTCACTGAATAATATCATAAGACGTTATATTTTTCAACTCAGACTAAGTCACACATTGGCTTTACAGTTTGAAAGCTTATATATGCAAAACGTATGTTTATTTTTCTAATCATGTTAGGAAAAGCTGTACTTACCTGCTGTATGGTGTAGTGTATCTGAAGACTTAATGTGCCCTCTTTCTGTGCAGCAGCTAACTAAAACATGAAAAAGCCTTGTGTTCAAGCCACATTACTATATGAATCAATGTGCTGGAGGTGTGACGTTCTATAATCACAGTGCTCTGGTCAAAAGTAGTGTTTTTGCCAGATCGGATGCCAGATTGGATGCCAGATCGGATGCCAGATCGGATGCCATTTGGGATGCAAGTTCTGTTCTGTCCTACGACTGCAGCAGCCATATCTGGAACGAGAGAGCCACCGCACCACTAATATCTCATTATCATGGATGGGCTGATTACTTTCCTACAATCCTGCCCTGTACCTCCATTTCCACCTAATTTGAATACATTTAAATATGGTATGTGTGCAGGTTGAGGGTGGCAAAGTGCTAATTTGATAGCTGGAGTGATGCAACAGGTTAAAGTTGTTCCTGCAAATCCCAGCACCTTTTTTTTTCTCGACCATGGCATTCCTGTTTTTTCTCACTCTCTGGGTGAGTAAAGGGGAATGAGGTGCAAACCTTCTTTAGGAACCATTGCCTCTGTGGTTACTGCTGCCCTAATCATCTACAGTACATGACCAAAAGAATGTGGACATCGCCGAACATCTCATTCCAAAATCATGGGTATTAATATGGAGTTGGTCCCCCCTTTGCTGTCACAACAGCCTCCACTCTTCTGGGAAGGCTTTCCACTAGATGTTGGAACATTGCTGCGGGGACTTGCTTCCATTCAGCCACAAGAGTATTAGTGAGGTTGGGCACTGATGTTGGGCGATTAGGCCTGGGTCGCAGTCAGTGTTCTAATTCATCCCAAAGGTGGTCGATGGGTTGAGGTCAGGGCTCTGTGCCGGCCAGTCAAGTTCTTCCACACCGATCTCAGCAAACCATTTCTGCATGAACCTTGCTTTGTGCATAGGGGCATTGTAATGCTGAAACAGGAAAGGGCCTTCCTTAAACTGTTGACACAAAGTTGGAAGCACAGAATTGGCTATAATGTAATTGTATGCTGTAGTGTTAAGATTTCCCTTCACTGGAACTAAGGGTCTTAACCCAAACCATGAAAAACAGCCCAAGACCATTATTCCTCCTCCACCAAACATTACAGTTTTCACTATGCATTGGGGCAGGTATCGTTCTCCTGTCATCCACAAAACCCAGATGAATCCGTAGGACTGCCAGATGATGAAGCATGATTCATAATTTTACGAACTACACGCTTCAGCACTCAGTGGTCCTGTTCTGTGAGCTTGTGTGACCAACCACTTCGCAGCTGAGCCGTTGTTGCTCCTAGACGTTTCCACTTCACAATAACAGCACTTACAGCTCTAGCAGGGCAGAAATTTGACGAACCGACTTGTTGGATAGGTCACTGAGCTCTTCAGTAAGGCCATTTTATTACCAATGTTTGTCTATGGAGATTGCATGGCGGTGTGCTCCATTTTATGCCGAAATACCCGAATCCACTCATATAAAGGGGTGTATATACTTTTGTATATATGGTGTATGTCACGCCTTGAAAACCCCACACTCCATTCTCCATACCAAACTCTGTAAAATATAGAAAAGCTAGCACAGTGATCTGACTGATACATATTATCCCCACGGCACAATGCTAGTTGAGCTAGGCTATAATTGATCGCTGATCACAGCTGACCTGATTCGTGCTGCACTGCATTTTCTTCTTATGGTCTTTTATGATGTCTTTTAAATTGCAAATGAAAAGATGGGCAACACAGCACAGAGGATGATTCCTCAGCAGACATTATTTCAATGCTTATTCAATGTTAAATACAATAAGTGTTCTGGGAGAGGGGGCTAGGGAAGCAGGAGATTGTTTCTCAAACATGTGCTTTGCATACTGATCAGCCTCCAGATTGCATACACACTGATGAACACACACACACACACACACACACACACACACACACAATTAAATGGTCAAGAGCGTTCTGATTAGGTTAGTGTCTGTATTGTTCCTGTAACAGTGGTGGAGGATCTAAGCGCTCCTCTTTGGCTGAGTGAGCAGCCACATTTAGCATTATTAAATCTTGTCCCTGCCCCCAGAGAGAGCCCAAATTAGATTCTATGTGCTAATAGACTGTATGATATAGCAGGCCATTAAGACAGAGCTGTGTTGTAGGTCATTGTGATTCAGTCTGACATGGGCTGTGTCCCATATGGGACCCTTTTCCCTATTTAGTGCACTACTTTGAACAGGGCCCGTAGGGCTCAAGTCGAAAGTGGGACACTATATTGGGAATAGGGTGCCATTCCCACCTGCTGGTGACCATACAGTGGCAAAGGGGCTGACCTTGGAGACATGGCACCTTATTCGTCACTCTGGTGCCATTATCCACATTCTACACACATTAAACATACTGACATAGGACATGTATACAGGCTTTGTATGCTCTTAATAATAGTTGCTTGTGACTCGAGGGTTCTTATAGAAACCAGAGAGAATTCTGTCTGAGGGACCTTATGAGACATTGAAGGCATCTATGACAGTGAAAACATATCCAGCAAGTTTAACATTTGCAGGGGAAACCCAATTGTAAATGGTATTTACAATCAAGTGCCAGCGTGTTGCAGTAGCATCGCTGTCTGTGTGCATCATTACATTGCAACACCTCACTCCATTCAACTTGCCCAAACCATGCATTTGCATAAATATTTGTAACGATGATCATTATCCCAACTCATATCAGCGCCAAACGCCATTCCCTACTATGAGCCTCGTGTGAAATGCTCTGTGTCTGCTCGAATTTCAAGCTTTTCCCAAAAATGATAATAGGAGGATATAAAATGATTAGGGTAATTCAAACCGTGTTGCCTCCCACTTGCCCAAAATGATTAGAATAACTGTGGGAGAATCAAACACAGCAAAAAGCATAATGGTGTTGATATTTGATACACCTAATTACATGTCTGAATATATAATTGCTCGTTATGAAAGAAGCCCTTTTCCTATTAAGTTATCGGTCCTTTTAAAAGCACAAATGAAAACAATCATGCTATGATTTGTAATAGGAAGTTCACAGCCTTGATCCCCTGCACACTCTGTATTTACATATTCTAATAATAAAAGGGTACATTCTCAAATGAAGATGCCCATTTGGATCCACATAAGCAAAGAAGTCTGGGATTACTAAACAAACTGGTTGTAAAATGCTAAATCCTATCCTGTTGCCTTTGGAAGATGCAAAGGCAGACAAAGGCATGGATGTTGGGGGGGGGGGGGGTAATTTTCATAACTTCACTGCCCCTTAAACAACAGGAAGCTTATTAGCAACATGAATCTACCGTACGATCATAGTGGTGTGAACGGTATATCACACACATGCAGTACATTGCCATTGTCTCACAGCTGAGTCTGTGTTGCGCACATTGGTTATTTCAATGGACCGCTTGATACTGTTTTGAAATGTAAATGCTGTTGGTTTGTGATGCAGATCAGGAACGGATGTATCCTGGGGATTGATTGAATTATTTTTCCCGGTGAAAGCTATCATGCTATTTTCATTGCCGCTAAGTCTATATGGTAATGGAGAGAGGTGGAGGATAAACACACTAACAAACGACCCTTAAGGAAAAGGCAGTGCACATCCACGGTATGATTGCTTCAATGAGCGACCTATCATGCCTCTGACCTCGCCATAAAATTAAGGCATTCGATGGCCAAATATAAGCTGTGTGTGTGCGCGCGTGTGTGTGCACGCGTGTGTGTGCACGCGTGTGTGTGTGTGCGTGCGTGCGTGCGTGCGTGCGTGCGTGCGTGCGCGTGTTCGTGCGTAAAGTAGTTGTCTGGAGGCGAGAAGACAATTGACAGCCTAGACCTGTGGTGTCAATATCTCTGTGTTCAAAAAAGCTGACTGTACATTGCACATTACTATGCTTTTGGGCTCAATTTCAATGTGAAAGTCTCCATCATAATTCTTTGTGGTTTTTATATATTGCATAGGAAATAATCTGCCAGACCTCACGCTCTTCCAGGAGCCAAACCAAACCAGACCACTTAGGAGTCAACCGTCCACTGAGCTAAGTTGGATCGCTATTGAATATATTGATGTGTTTTATATTATATTGGGACCTACTCAGCTCCCTATTGTACTGTAGGTGACTGATGATTCGTAATCTCACACTCACTCAAAATGTACATTTCTGAATGTGTAATGCAAACAGCACTTAAACGTGAGACATTCAGTCGCTCAGGTATTCAGGAAGACATATTCCATATTCATTGCATTTTAAAACCCTATTTTGGCCTTTATGTATAAAGAAATACCTTCTCAATAATAATAACATCACTCACCAAGGCTGATGTAAACAATTTCCCATGATGTCAGTGGTCTTTTCCTTTTTTTTTCAAATGATCTATATTCTGAGCCAATCATTTTATTGTAATAATTCTACTCACGTATTTAACGGAGCCATGTCCCCTTTCCTAATGAATATTTATAAGGTAATGAAAAGCAGTCTACTTTCTTCATCAATATATATTTCCAAGGACTTCTGGAAAAGGCACTTCAAAGGAACTACATCAACGATTCCTTTTGTCTTTTCCACTGGTCTCATAGCCAAGCCCACAGACACCCCCCCTCCCCTCTCTCTTGACGTATATATCAATAAATGATTCCTCACAGGGTTCGCATATGATGTCTTACTCAAAAGAATCTCCTTGCTGTCATGAAAGAATGGATGACACTGTGACAAACATCTCAACTACATCATTCTCAACGTGGAACAACAATACAGCATCAGAGCGCATCAGTTGCAAACAACAATGTCAACAAATAAGGAAAGGGAATATATTAAATGTGTACTGACCCAATACAGTTGTCGGAAGTATTTGGGGTCAGAGAAAAGTTATGCCCTTCAAGCACAACTATCATTAGTCATTAGTGACATGCACTCATCGGGAGATTTACCTTCACTTCTATTTCAGAGCATGAAATGACTGCTTCCTGTTAGACTGACTGAGAACTAGGCCATGATAAGCTGAGAGATGTGACAGGCATCAGTATTTCACCGGAGGTACAATGGTAACACAGCTCTAACTAAAGCCGAGGAAAGGTAAAAAAAAAAAATGAAAAAAGAAAAAACATTGGAGAGAAGTAAACATCGACAAAATAACACCACTTCATTTTCTAGTTGCCGTTTTAGACCAACACAGAAGAAAAAGCTGTTGTGGACCTTAGGAACAAGGGATGGCATGATGAATCGAAGGTCATCTAGCTTTATTAGGACCTTGGAAGTTAATAATGCATTAGTGAGCAGAACGTCTGATTGATTGCATGGCAGAGTGGGAAGCACTCCCACCCTGTCTCTGCCTGTGCCTTCCTGGGCTCTGGGCCCCAGCCTAGGGGATACTCCTGCCTCGCCACAACCTGCAACTCTGCCCCGGGCTGAGCAGGAGATGCATAATATAGTCATCATTTCTCCTTTGCAGTGGAGCAGGAAGTTCCCTGGACAACTTCCAAGGGCCAAGGAAGGACATGTGGGTTTTGAGGTGTTTGCCTCCTGCCTTTATTTGGAGTACCATTACAACAAGCTGAGAATCCATTTCGGTGCAAGAATGCCACTTACCGCAGAGATCATGAAATCTTTAAATATGTTCGGTGCAGAGAAAGGCCAGTCGCAGGGCAAGTCTTTCCAGGTTGGATTGATTTTATATGCTGAGTTAGGCAGGCCAAAATATGTCCCTGAGCAAGGTAATATTTAAGTTTTCAATGTAGATAAATAAAAGTGTATGAAAAGGTGAATGGGTTCACCATTAGCGACTGACTGTCCGTGACAGATCCATTTTAAGCAGAATTCCAGACATGAAACAAACAGGGAGTTTCAGCAGTGTGTCGTGAGGTGATTTGGTGTCTGGGAAGAGGGAGTGAACGTCAGGAATGCAGACAGACACAACAGGGACAAAGTAACAATTGTGTTCAAATGTAAGTGAATTTCTCAAACATACAAACCTCAATTGATTGAGAAAGGTAAATGATATTATAACCAACTCTTTTTGTGGATAGAACCATCTTAATAACTGTGTCTATCTAAGTGTCTCAGCACAATATGGAGACAGCACAATATGGAGACATATTTCATTTAACCTCAACCTCATTTTGAGAAAACCACAAGGAAATTGCTGTTACCTTAGTTGACCCTATTTGGTCCCACTTTAAATGAAGTGCAGCTTATGAAGGCTTCGTGAAGCCTTTATAAAGCCTTCACAAACACTGCATAAATGTGTCACAAATCATATATAACTTTATGTAATTTTCTATAAAGGGTTCATAAATGTGGCATAACAGTGTGACATAACCAGCAGTGAAGGCTCCTCAGAGAAGGAAGGGGAGGACCATCCTACTCAGGGGAGGACCATCCTACTCAGGGAATTTCAGAAAAATTTAAATAGTGAAACATTAAAAAAGTTATCCTTTTTTAGATAAATCTGTGCTAAATATATTCACGCCACCAAATAATTAATTAGGTTACAGTAGCCTCAACAGCACTTTGTAGGGTAGTACCACAGCTAGCTTCTGTCCTCTTCTGGGTACATTGACTTCAATACAAAACCTAGGAGGCTTTTGGTTCTCACCCCCTTCCATAGACTTACACAGTAATTATGACAACATCCGGAGGACATCCTCCAACCTATCAGAGTTCTTGCAGCATGAATTGACATGTTATTCACCCAAACAAAGGATCAGAGAATGATTTTACAGTAGTACTGAAAGCATAAGCTACAGCTAGCTAGCACTGCAGTGCATAAAATGTGGTGAGTAGTTGACTCAAAGAGAGAGCAAGACAATAGTTGAACAGTTTTGAACAAATTAATTTCTTCAAAAATGAAGAAGAAGCAATAGCGAGAGAGAGAGAACGAGAGAGAGAGAGAGAGATAGCTATATTATTATTTTTTACTTACTTAGCTAGCAATTGCGCTAGCTAGTTTAGACTAATCAAACATGCTATTTTAGATAGATGCTATTTTAGATAGATGGCTATGGCTATCCAACACTGGAACTCTTTCAAGTCAAGGAAAGTTTTTGATTTTATGAATTTATTGCCACCGGGGCCCACCAGTGTATCTGCTAAACTCCCTGCTGACTGTACACAGTACTGGATGCGTGTAGTGGGTTTACTAACAAATTACTTCTAGTTGCTATGTTGACTATGACGTTATAATATGGTTACAATGATGTAGGCTGCATTTAGTGGTTAGCGGTTATAACATGAAAGTTGGCTTGGAAAGGTTTTTTCACCTGTTCACAGCCAGCTGATGTGTTGTGCACTGACGTCCACAAGCAAAGGGAAAAGGTAAGAGGAGGAGAGTGTGTAGATGTGAAAAGGAATTCTACAATGATCAAAGGGATCATGCTGTATGTATTTGGCTGCTATGAAAGTGAACTGTGTTTGTGTGTGATCAGGGGTTTATTCATTCCGCCGAAAAGCTTTTCTTAAACAGAAGCCAACGGGAACAAACATACCTGAAATTGAACTATGAACTATTGGAATAATGATTACACCCGAAAACAGCTAGATGCAGGCAAGAGTGTGCTAGGCAGTATTGAATGTGTCAATGTCTGTCACCTTGATTACTCATTTCTCTCAACTTGTGCACCTATGTTGTAAACTTTCATTAATAGGCTAGGTTGTAAAAAACCTCATGATGGGTGTAGGGAAAATTTGAGAATCGTGTAGTAGAATAAACGTATCGATGTTACACTGTGTTAACAACCCTCCAGGCAAGCTTCAATGCCATTACAACTCTCCTTCTGTGGCCTCCAATTGCTCTTAAATACAAGTAAAACTAAATGCATGCTCTTCAACCGATCGCTGCCTGCACCTGCCCGCCTGTCCAACATCACTACTCTGGACGGCTCTGACTTAGAATACGTGGACAACTACAAATGCCTAGGTGTCTGGTTAGACTGTAAACTCTCCTTCCAGACCCACATCAAACATCTCCAATCCAAAGTTAAATCTAGAATTGGCTTCCTATTTCGCAACAAAGCATCCTTCACTCATTCTGCCAAACATACCCTTGTAAAACTGACCATCCTACCAATCCTCGACTTCGGCGATGTCATTTACAAAATAGCCTCCAATACCCTATTCAACAAATTGGATGCAGTCTATCACAGTGCAATCCGTTTTGTCACCAAAGCCCCATATACTACCCACCATTGCGACCTGTACGCTCTCGTTGGCTGGCCCTCGCTTCATACTCGTCGCCAAACCCACTGGCTCCATGTCATCTACAAGACCCTGCTAGGTAAAGTCCCCCCTTATCTCAGCTCGCTGTTCACCATAGCATCTCCCACCTGTAGCATGCGCTCCAGCAGGTATATCTCTCTAGTCACCCCCCAAACCGATTCTTTCTTTGGCCGCCTCTCCTTCCAGTTCTCTGCTGCCAATGACTGGAAAGAACTACAAAAATCTGCGAAACTGGAAACATATCTCCCTCACTAGCTTTAAGCACCAACTGTCAGAGCAGCTCACAGATTACTGCACCTGTACATAGCCCACCTATAATTTAGCCCAAACAACTACCTCTTTCCCTACTGTATTTATTTTATTTATTTATTTATTTTGCTCCTTTGCACCCCATTATTTTTTCTACTATTTCTACTTTGCACATTCTTCCACTGCAAATCTACCATTCCAGTGTTTTACTTGCTATATTGTATTTACTTTGCCACCATGGCCTTTTTTTGCCTTTACCTCCCTTATCACCTCATTTGCTCACATCGTATATAGACTTGGTTATACTGTATTATTGACTGTATGTTTGTTTTACTCCATGTGTAACTCTGTGTCGTTGTATGTTTCGAACTGCCTTGCTTTATCTTGGCCAGGTCGCAATTGTAAATGAGAACTTGTTCTCAACTTGCCTACCTGGTTAAATAAAGGTGAAATAAAATAAATAAAATAAACATTGAGCTGGGTGAATGGAATATCAATGACAGTTATCCAATTTGCAGTAAAATAAATAAAGCCATGTTCATAAAAAAAACGGCCTCCCTCATCTTAAATGGCACCGACTGCCACTGATAACCACCCATGTTAAATGTGACATAACCCACTATGTCAAAGATGACATAAACCTGTGCTTTATAAAGGGTGGCTTAAGCACTGCTTACTAAAGGCTTTATCAATCATATTAAATTGAGGCTTCACAAAGCATTTATAACCTTGCCATTCATCTTGTTAGAGCATTGCAATGCCAGGGTAGTGGGTTCGATTCCCGGGACAACTCATACGTAAAAATGTGTGCAAGCATGATTTGAAGTTGCTTTGGATAAAAGCATCTGCGATATTATATTACTCTAAAACATTTTTTTAAGATGGCCCAACCTCTTTCCGTCTTGGGCGCATGGCCAATATTGAACCTGACCTCAACTTTCCCCAAAATACTGTGCTGCAGTATGACACGCTCTAAAGTGCAGTCATGCCCATCTAAAAACATTAGTAGGGCCTTTTAAAATCTGTTTGTATTTTTTGGCTAATTCCATTTTCTTTTCAAATAATGTTTTCCCGGTTTTGTTTTTCCCGGTTTTGGATCCCCCCCCCAAAAAAATTCACACATTTTTAATAGATAAACACCAAATTTAGATTTTTTGTGTTCACAAAAATGCTTGACCGGTTTTCAGGTCTGGGATAACCCTTTAGTTCAGTGTGCGAGCATTGTTGTTTGGTTAGCTGTGTTCCTGTCGTGCAGTAACCACCCATCTGATGGAGTTCGCAAATCAAATGCCCACTTGTTATGAAACTGAACAGTGAACAATGAGTAAGTTAATCTTTATTTATTGTAATTTAAATGAGTTTGTAGTAGTTAAGCGTCAAGTTGGATTACATTGCTACCTCAATCATTATTTCAAATAGTTATGATGACTTCAAAGCAATTGCTAGCCAGCTAAAATTAGGTTGCTGGCTATACCAATATGAAATTTAGCTAGCTAGCAGGCTCAACTATACTGAACAAAAATATAAATGCAACATGTAAAGTCTCATGTTTCATGAGATGAAATAAAAGATCCCAGAAATGTTCTATATGCACAAAAAGCTTATATCTCACAAATGTTGTGCACAAATGTGTTTACATCCCTGTTAATGAGCATTTCTTCTTTGCCAAGATAATCCATCCAACTGACAGTTGTGGCATATGAAGAAGCTGATAAAACAACATGATCATTACAAAGGTACACCTTCTGTAAATTTATGGCAGCACCCAAGGGGCTTGAATTGCTGAGCTCTCCCTGTAGATTCTGCAGTAGTGTCCCCATGAGTGTCCCCATGATTGACAAAACAGAGAAGATTACCAATGCCTACACTGGCAAGGATGCCCCTCCACCACAGGAAGCACTGAGCTAAGCTGAAACACCTGCATTTTGTAGCTGCCTTACTCAAGGAAGAGACTATGATTATATGCGACTTAATTAACTCAGGGAATTAGTATTATTAGATTGTTTGCAAATTGATATGTGACACAAATTAATTCCAGAATAAAATTCTAAATAAGCTTTTCTTCTTTTGTATTTTTTTTTTAGCTTAACATGCCCCACCTGTCCTGAATGACGGGTCTGCCCATCTCCCCATTCAGAGTATTTCTGGTGCAGCACAGACATGCCCTTATCCAGATGGTTTGACAAAAAAAGCATTTCCTAACAGACCTGCTAACTTGCTTTGTTGTTACTTGTAAGGTTGGAACCAACATGCAGTACCTCCAGCAGACAGAGAGGCATGAACCATTTGTCCACCAGCTCAGGGACAAGCTCCACTATTCACAGCCATGTGTAGTGTTCAATGTAATTGCATTGCTGGACTTTTTGAAACTTATTTCTGTTGTTTAAAAAATGGACAAATAGAGGAAATGTATGGTTTAAACATTTGATTTGTTTTAGCTGTTAGTGATAATTACCTTTAGTGTTAATACATTTGCGTTTACATCAAAGCTGCAATATGTAGCTTTTTGGAGTGACTGACCAAATTCCTATAGAATTGTGAGTCATAGATCTGTCATTCTCATTTTAACCAAGTCTAAGAAGTGGTAGATCTGTTCTATCTGCACTATTTCTATGCTTCCCTTTCTTGAGTTTCGTTTTTGCATCTTTTACTTTCAGTTTTGTACACCAGCTTCAAACAACTGAAAATACAATATATTTGGTTATTGAAAATATATTTCACAGCAGTTTAGATGTTACAATGATTCTCTACACTATACATTGCTTGTTTTGTCACGTAAACTGGCAACTATTCGAATTTTAGCAACCAGGAAATGCCGGAGCGATTTCTGCATATTGCACCTTTTAAGCCTTTATGTATGTGTTATCAAATCAAAAATCGAATCAAATCAAATTGTATTGGACACATACACATATTTAGCAGATGTTGTTTTTTATTTATTTTATTTTACCTTTATTTAACCAGGCAAGTCAGTTAAGAACAAATTCTTATTTTCAATGACGGCCTAGGAACAGTGGGTTAACTGCCTGTTCAGGGGCAGAACGACAGATTTGTACCTTGTCAGCTCGGGGGTTTGAACTTGCAACCTTCCGGTTACTAGTCCAACGCTCTAACCACTAGGCTACATCTGTTGAGGGTGTAGAAAAATTCTTGTGTTATGGATGACCAAAGGGGTCTGACTTTATAGTAAGTACAGCGTCATGTGATACAAGGCATTTATGTATTTGTTATAAATTACCAAAGGGGTATGCGATAGAGTCTTTATGGATGTGTTATGATTGACCGAAGGTTTCTCACTTCAAACTAAGTATTACAAGACACTACGTAAAGTGTCAATAAATATGTTCTATTGATTTTTTTAAAGGTTCTCTCATGATCCACTGGCTACTGTAGGGTGTGAGAGGTATTTAAATGGCTTGATGGACCTGCAAAGCTTGCATTTGTGTGTGTGTGTGTGTGTGAGTGTCAGAGCCTAGATGATTTGGAGTTGTCCAACCGGGGAGACTTCCGTAACAGGTATTCCTCTCCTGTTCCCATGCTGGAGACCAGGGCTTGATTACAACTTGTTATACAATAGTGCCAACATTTTGTAGCTGATCTTTCAGCGGGGGAGTGGGTGAATGTGTCAAAGACCTGACTGGGCCCAGCACCGCACGGTACGGCTCGTTATATTGTTGTGTTTGTGCACAGAGGAACATGTAGCTTGGTTCCAGAAGAAAGCCACTTTCACCTTCCTTACCTTGGGGGCTTTCATCAAGATAAATGTTTATTGGTGTAACGTCGTCCCCCGGCTATTGTGCACACAGCACATATCTGGGATATCGACCACTCAAAGTTGGCCTTAGTGGGCGTGACCAAATAATTCTATGGGAGGGACCTTACTGAGTAAAGTGTTTATCATCCTTTACTAGCAAAATCATTCCCTCTGGTCGTCCCTAGTAAACACAGCCACAAAGTCATAATTATGGCTGAAACCTGTCCATTTCCACAATTTCTCTTCTTAAAATGTGTTTTTTTAAAACCTAACCTTAACCCTGACCACACTACTACCCTTATGCCTAACCCTAACCTTGAATTAAGACAATAAAGCACATTTTTGTTTTCATGAATTTCTATGATTTCAGCCAATTTTTACTTTGTGGCTGTGCAATCTAGTGGAAAACTAGATTAGAAAAACTAGATTAATTAGCTAGCTAATTAGAAAAGGAAAACTAGCTAATGGCTTCATCAAGAAGAAGAAAGACGACACCCTTAAAATCTGTAGCCAATGTGTGTCGCGCTTGTGGGGAAAACTATCCCAATAAGAGTGGCATACACAATCTCTTTATTGCCATGACATCGGACTGCTACCACAAAGGTGCACACGACACGTGATGGAAGGTATTGTAGGAGATGATTGGTTGGTAGATTAAGCCAATGAGCAATGCTTCTCCCGACACTCTGTATTGGCTATCGAAGTCCAAGTTTGATGTGTTGGTCTACCAGACCTTCAGGGTATGTGTCTGCAAACGAGATTAGGTGTAATGTGACTAACATGACTTCACCTTAGAGTGCGTGCCATCCTTCAGCACAACATGTCACCCTTTATAAAGCACATGTTTGTATCATATTCGACATAGTGGGTTATGTCACACAGTTTTGCCACATTTCTGAACCCTTTATAAAGCATGACATTCGGTTATAGATGCTTTGTAACACATTTATGTAGTGCTTAAGACGGCATTATGAAGGCTTTATGAAGCCTTTATAAGCTGAACGTCATTTAAACCGGGACCAAATATGAATTGACCTGAGACGTTGGTTAATATTGCTGTAGTTTACATTTTGGCTAAAGTTAGCTAAGATTATTGATCATGTTCTGAGTCACTCGTTGATAAAACACGGAAATCAAGTGGATCGGCATCAAACGCCAACGTAGTACATCATGTATTCCCAAGTGTAAGAAATAAAAGATCCCCCTCTTTTGAATGTCTAAAGGCTGTGGGTAAGAAAAGCAATAAAAAACGAAGGGTTAAACCTTAAGAGTTTTTTTTATTAGATCCTTACTTCTAAGTCATGGGATAGACTCTTTTCTGCCACCGTCAACCATCCATTCAAAGTGATGAAAAGCATACAGTTAGACCATTGTATTTCAGACGGATTACACCACCCCTCCTATCCCTCCTGAACGCCAAAGCATTCTTCATGTCAGTGCCCGTTTGACAAACGAGTCAGAGCCGTGCTCTCACAGCCTGTTTGTCATCGCGACCATGACGAGATCAGGGGAGATCTGACTGGAGGCAAATGTCAATCTGCTCTCCCGTACTGCGCCCGTTACGAGCTTGTCTGGTGTGCAAGAACATTTCACTCTGTTCTCAAACCTAGCTAAAGAATAATGTAACTATGACCATGTCACGCTTTTTTCTATGGCTAAATATTTTTTCTAGTTATTTGGCATTATGGTTTCCCACATCTGTAGATCTATAGGTTTCATTGCGCCGCTGCAGTCATAAACACCGCAAGAAAAAAATAGTTATTTCCCCCAGCTTAACAATGGCATGCTGTACTGTATGTTTGAGAGCCAATGAGTAAAGAGTGAGACCTGGGTTGACAGAAAGCTGTGATTCTCTGCCCAGTGGGAGCCATTGTGAGAAACCCAACTACTGGTAACGGCAAACAAAGTCCCGCATCGTACACTGTTTCCTGTAATGGCCCGGAAGGAGATACCATGGCCCTGAAGTGAGTCATTGAAAATGACATGCACAGATGTTCATGAGGCAATGTTGCAGTAAACCCATGTAATAGGTTCCCATCAATGAACATGTCACTAGTGCACATTCCCCACCGATTTTCCTGGCCGGATGATCCGGTCAACGGTCCCCAGTGATCAGAGAACCACTCCCTGAAGCTCTATTGCTCTAACTTTCTTTCAAGTAGACACATGAGGAGCGCAGGAGACATGTATTTGCCACCTTGCTGGCAGAGGGCCTCTTTATGGATGTCTCATCAGAACAGGTAATAAAGGGGCCTAGCTAGCTGCCAGCAGTGGTCTGACAGAGCGAGAGGGGCAGGGAGGGCCCGGGATTACACCACATGAAACAGAGGCTAGAGAGAGTGTCAAAAGGGCAGGCAGTGGGTTTAGGATCGTTAGCGATAGTAATGAAAATGGAACACTACTTCCCAACATTCTTCACTTCTGAAGGGAGTTTGTGTTTTTGGGATCAGTGGGACTTGATGGACTAGTTAGACATGGTTGTTCATAGCATTTCGACGTATTGTGTATCCATGAATTATACACTTTTCAAATATGTTGTTCAGTGAACACTACTCTAAAACACACACAAAAAGAACCGCAAGCTCTGATAAAGGTTGTCGTTGTTTTGGCCCTGACAGAGGCATGTGGGCAGAGTAGAATTCGAATTTGAAATTGAACATCAGCACTTTTCTGCTTATTTCTGACCACTTTCTGTTCATATCAGAACAGCGTTAGGCACATTAGAGTGTTATGCTACAGCAACATGCTATGCACCCTATATCCTGATAGCAAGGGTTAATAATTGCTGTCTCCAAACATTTTAGTTTCCATATACACTGAGGGCGGCAGGTAGCCTAGCGGTTCGAGCTTTGGGCCGGCAACTGAAAGGTCACTGGTTCAGATACCCAAGCTGACAAGGTGAAAAATTGGCCTTGGGCATGGCACTTAACCCTAATTTGCTCCAGGGCTGCCGTACTACAATGTCTGGCCCTGTAAAACAACACGTCACTGCACCTATCCAGTGTATGTGACAATAAAACAGATCTTTTTTTTCTTCCTTTGACTAGTTCAGTGTGGAACGTCTAAGTGGAGGCGAGTTCTTAAAGCACTTCAATTGGTGGCAGCTCAGTTAAAGTACTTACTGCCATTGTTATGGTTTAACGAGACATCCTTTTTACATTGCAAAATGGCTGCTGTGAAATTAAGTGATTCACTGAATGAGTCCAGACTCCAATAGGCACCACAGGTACTTTGAAGCAATTGAAAAAAAAGTGTAAGGAATAGGTTGAATCAATACGCAGTTTTTTTTCCACTGTGCTGTCAACTGCCTATTGTTGATCTTCAGAACGCAACACAAAAGGCTGGCAGGCTCCAGTGTAAAAATAGCTGGCACCCTGTATGGCAAGTGGAGCATCCCCGGGAATAATTGTGAAAAGTGACAGTGGAAGTGATTTCAAGATCAAATGATTAACATACCCCAGTCTGCAGCTCATCGCCTGGGCTTAGTGAGAGAGAGGGAGAGAAGAGCCTGCCTGCTGAAGATGGGAAACTCAGCACAGTATGGCGTGTGGTTTAGATACTGCGCTGCACACCTGTTCAAACTCAAGGAAGACTTTCTTTTATTGAGACAGCACGGGGAGGGGGATGGTGGGAGAGTGGAAAGGAGGGGAGGTATGAAGGGAGGGGAGTATGGAGATGATGCAATCCATTCCGTGTATTTCTGCCCTGAGTGCTGCATGCACACTTCGACCCGGTTCGATGCCCTTTTGAATCCAGGTCATGTCTCGACTGGGGGGGGGTCCCGTGTGTGTGTGTGTGTGTGTGTGAGAGAGAGAGAGAAAGAGAGAGTTTCCCAGTCTGCTATGAGAGTTTGTATGTGAGTGTGTCTGGAGCGATGGGGGGGGTTATGGCTTAAGGTGCATGGTAGGTGGTAGGAGGAAACTGTCAATGGGACTGTTTGGTTCTAAGTGCATCCAAAACATCTCCCATCCCTCAACTCATGAAAAGTGAATTGTTTTGACTCTCCAAAACAAAACAAAAAGGATAAAGTGATTTGGCGTTTTAAAAATAGAACCTTTCCATTTACCACATCGCAAACAAAAGAAAAGAGTGGAACGATCACAACAGGCACTTACAGTGCAACACACAGTGCAAATTGTCACTACACATCTAATTCACAGAAATAATGTATATTTAACAATATCATGACATATGAACATGCAAAGTTGGTAGCGATTCAAATTCTAAGAGTGCCACAAAATATTGATGAATGCCTCTCAATGGGAGCCTGTGTGAGTGAGTGGACACAGGGCTGCTTGGGTTGCCCACTGTGGCAGACTTCATTATGCAGATGTAGGATCTTAATGTGAGCCAGTTTGCTACAGCAGAACTGGGGTTGATACATTGATTGTGAAGGCAAATCAAGTCTGACATTTTAAAGTGGAAATTACAAACTTCAGAAGCCTTTTAAACCTGGTAGACACTCAATGTTAAATTCTCAGCAAGAAATAGTAATCAAATTAAGATCATACATCTGTATAAGAATTATGACTGCAGAGCTGAAGGAGCTCAAGAGTACAAAACCAGAGTGTTCTGACTTCTCTGCATACTGCAGCTTTGTTAAAGATTTAACACACAGCCCCTCTTAATTATGCATCAAAGTAATTGTTCATCAGTGGAAAACACTGCATATATTAATTGTGCAGTATTAGACCATGGTTGAAAAGGAGCCACCCCACACGCCATGCAGTGTTGACAAGGGCCTTTGGCAACCTTACAGGAGATCTATCATCGCATGGATGTCCAACAGTGAACTGCGGGAGAAGTAACACCCCACTTCTGACACCTTTCCCCCCACAAAGTGCTAATATTGGCACCGTGGAAAGTGATATGAGTTGATACGGGTTTCACAAAGGTGAGAACCAGCCAATGGTTCAGCAGCAGTTATCAGTTTCCCAAAACTTAAAACAATTTAGTTCAAATGTGGTGTTACCAAGTAGACACACTTTTAAAAAAATGAAAATCAATTAGAGATCACTTAAAATGCACAAAGAAAAGCAAACTAGCCACAGTAAACATCTCTAGTTGCCATATATTCAACAACTCAAATCACTGGTTTCTAAAGACAACCATCTCCTACCAAAAGTGCATTTCTGTCTCAGATAGATGTTATGTGAGGACATTATTTCTACCAGAGTCCAGCTCCATCCACCATCCTCTCCGAGATGATTTTGTGGAGGTTAGGTGAGCTGCGTGCTGCAGAGGCCAAGTCCTACAGATGGCAAGAGCAGTGGGACTCCTGGCAGGCAGGTTGCCTGTAACAGCCCAGAGCAGCTGCCTGCCTCAGCCTTGTCAACAATCTACACAATGAAATAAAGTCCAGTCTGGAGGATTAATGCTGTAAACTCTGATCTGATGGAAAAGGCTAGTAGGATGCTAGTATGAACGTGTTACGCCTATTCAATTTTTTCCCCCAACAATAGCTTCTGTCCATTAAATACCTTGCAAGTCAATTACCAGGCAGGGGGTCGTGCAGAATCATGCTCTTTCTCTTCAGGGAATAGGCAGTCTGTCATTTCCATCATGGTTCTGTATTGACTGCATGTATATTTTTTAAATTTACAGTGCTGTATTTTTGAAGAATAGGCCAAGTCTGACAGAATATCCAGTAGCACCAGACAACAATTAGCTTTGTTTACTTAAATGTGAATGCTAAAATCCTACCGTTCGCTGTACGTTTTGCAGGCAGTCCCCCATAAGCATTCAGCGTACCACTCCATTATTAATTGACCTACCCTTACTCCCATAAAGGTAAAGAAACATATCTCCATCACCCCCACCTTTCTCCCCTGCACAATATAAGATAAACGATCGGCCACCTCTTTGAAAGCTATAGCGTCTTGGACAACATGTCAAACACACTCGATATGGCACGGTAGAACGTGCACTTCCCATAAAGTCTCTCAGCACCTATTCCACGCTGTCACACAGCTTGGCAGCGAGAGAACAATTTGTTCAGTCTGCTCATAGTCTGAGGTCATAACAGCGTGCCATTATTATTTGCCGTATCTTTCCAGAACAATTCCTTTATCAAGCAGTCTCCCTTAATCAGTTATCCTTGAGATGAGCACTGCTGTGTTTAAGTGTTACAGTACGTTTGACATCATTTAGCAGATGCTCTTATCCAGAGCGACGATTAGGGTTTAGTGTGTTGCCGAAGGGCACACCGACAGATTTCCTACAGAGCCGGCGATTCAAACCAGCAACCTTTCGGTTACTGGCCCAACGCTCTTAACTGCTAGGCTACCTGCCGCCCACAGTGAATTGAAACGTACATATGCCAAGGATATGAACATGACAAGTATTTTAACACTCATAATTACCCAAATATTAGGGAGAGCATAATCAAACAAGCATTGCAGCCTCAGTGGAGAACACAAGCATTATATTATATCAGATCAGAGCTACCCACAGCCTACATGTGACAAAAGGCCCGTGTTTTCCCGATGCATTTTATTTTTAGCTGGGTGTTTGAAAATGGAAGGAGCAGCAGAGGCTTTGAAGATGTTACACAGAGAGCAATTCTGCAGCCCGTACAGAGAAGAGAGAGTGTTTCTGATCTCTCGTTATACTTCATTTGAGTCTTGGAACGCATTCAGTGGGGAAGGAATAATGGGATCACTTAGAAATAAAATACAATGGTCATTTAATATACCTGTGTGTGTGTGTGTGTGTGTGTGTGTGTGTGTGTGTGTGGTCTTCAGTTACGTCTTTAAAAGGTCCTCCAGTTTCTCTAAGCTTGATATTGATTTGTAAGTCGATCCTCTTGTTTCCAGTCCTCATCCTTTGCACATTGATGTACGGGCTGTTTGTCAATCGGGTCATTTATTATGGGCCTTTTGCTGGCATTTGCTTGTCCAAAAATGGTGTCTGTGGGCCATTATTACAGTGCAACTACTGCGCCATGGTGACCCAACGTCGTCCGGTTTTGGCCGGTGTAGGCCATCGTTGTAAATAAGAATTTGTTCTTAACTGACTTGCCGAGTTATTAAATAAAGGTTACCATTACAAAGATGATGGATGCTTTGATCGTTGATAATTATGATGACGACAACAACAACAATAACCATCAGCCACTGTTGGAGAAGCTCCAAGAAGCCTGGTAGCAATGTTTGTCATCAACCTCTTTCTCTATCTGGTGTAAACCCTATGTCCTCCTCTAGTCTCGAGTGAGAATCAAAGCCTAAATAGCCTAATCCACCTATCAGCAGGCTCGGGTCGACAGGTTATTTCTCTTCATGGCAGGATCAAACGGGATGAAAACACTTCCACCAGTGTCGGTGGGAGTGAGATGGTGAGATATTTGTGAGGAGTCAGTGGAGTGGAACTTGTTGGAATATGCTGTTTGGAACACCTCAGCCTGAGGTGTATTGTGTCTGGCCTAGTGCTGACGTGGGGAGCTGACAGGGGCAGAGCCAGAGACCTCCAGTGAGGGCACGAAGCCCATGCAAACAAGAGAACAATTACAGGGGAGCTGTCTCTCTCTGGCTGGCCATGCTGCTGCTCCTTAACACACCAAGTGATTGGTTGCTCACTGAACTGAAAATGTGAACTTGAGGCTTTGAGGGAAAGAAAAAAACTAGTTGAGAAACACATCATTGTTCTCGTCAAGGTCAGTCAGAGGATTTCCACTATTGTGAGTAACCTACAATTACAGCCATCACCACATCTACTAGCCTAAAATGGATGCTATTTTATCAATGAAAATCATTACTATTATACTATGTACAATTGCCATGTTATGGTATTTTCTTGAGAATACGTGCAGTTTGTTTGTGACGCAAATGCCCATTTCCAGGACAATTTATCAGTGAAATTAGCATATGGTTCTCAATAATAATGTTTTCAAAGAGATCCTCTCACCCACAACAACTCTTGTCAGAGTTTTCTTCGCAGTTTGTTTTGCTGCTCCGTATATATCCTACAGCAAAGCTGATTGTAATCACAGCTTAGCTGGCTTTTTCAACTTTCTGGCAACTCTGCTTAAGATAGAGCAAATTTCCATTAGACAAGCTCTTACGTTGGAATGAATTCGGAGACTGAATGATAATACCAAGCAACATTGTTCCTCAAGCCTTCACCAAACACACAAACAAGGATCGTGATGATGTTTGAGTCGTGGAAAATGTAGCCTACCTGTTGTGAGGTGCCATGTCAAGAGCAGCATAACCTTCAGCTCTATGTTTTTGTGAGCCTATAAAAGTTTGCGTGAGTGTGGGCCTACAGATTTTTTGAAGGATAAGATCTACATCCTAACGCCCCCTCTGATATTGTAAATGACAAGAAGGTTCTAAGAATGTCCCCTCTGGTAAAATCCTGTCATCAGTGTTCGTCTTTGCTCAGAATTGTGTTCAAATAGTGTTACAGTCAATGTAAATGTGTTCGGATCCAGAACATATTATAGCGGTAAACATCAGAACCTTCCAGAGTGAAGCACTTCTGTCTCTCTCTTTGGATGTTGTTCCCTCTTCCGTCGACAGCCACTCAATTATGCATGTGCCTCCTGGCTGCAAGAGAACATACCTTCCAGCTACAAATTACACCCAGCTCAAACAATTACCCAGCTGACAGACTGGTGAAGGACTTAATTACGCATTTAGCATCTTCTAATGCTACAGTTAGAGAGCTGTTAGACTGTACTTGCTGTACTTGATCAGCAAACTCCCATTGTCTGACAAGTTATCATCAAGGCTCTCAAAGTTTTTTGGGCTGACAGACAGTGAACACCTAGGTACTGTACAGCATGTTTATTTTGATTTAACTAGGCAAGTCAGTTAAGAACAAATTCTTATTTACAGTGACGGCCTACCCCGGCAAAACCCTAGACCGGATGACGCTGGGCCAATTGTGTGCCACCCTATGGGACTCCCAATCACGGCCGGTTGTGATACAGCCTGGATTCCAGATGCAGTGCCTTAGACCGCTGCGCCACTCGGGAGCATATATCAAATGTAATGTGGCATTTCGGTATAGAATCCACTCGTCAGTATGTCCTCTCATTGCATTCCAGACATATTTGAGCTGAAACCTCACACAATGATAATCCCTAAGTCTCGCTAACATCGTGTCAGTCTGAACATTGTGCATTTCGACATGTCTACATTCACTACACCTAAATCCATAATGCATGTTAATGATTATTCCGCAAGCAGAAATATCCCACCTGTAATCATGGTATGCTATTATGGGGCATTTAACCATGGGCAATTTTATGATCCTAATTTCATGGACAGACTAGTGGATAAAGCCAATTAGCTTGGCTGAAAATGAGAGCAGTATAGAACTGGCAGCAACAGACTTTTAATTCAACACTCAATCTGTATTATAATGGTGAAAGTCAGGCTTGCCTGGTCTGGTTTATTGTTGTATGCCTTATTATTATCACATATATCTGGCCCCCAAAAAAAGGCTTTTAGGTGCAGTATGATCAAGAAGAAAAGAATCATCACATGTCATTTGAATAGAGCTTGAACAACCAACTACTGTAGCTGGCATGTGAAGGGAAACAAATTCACAACTCTTCCTCTGAGTCACTGGGGTCAACACACAATTAGAATGCACCTGAGGCAGACAGCTGTGTTGGCAGTGAGTGGGCCAGGCGTAGCGGAGGGTTCTGGAGCGTTGGAGCACACTACACGGTTTGCTTTTCTTTGGGAAGCGCTTTAACTTTTTCCTGAAGCTGGGCAACAGGATTAGGCTCCTTGAAGTATTTTTATGGCTCAGCTGCTGTAGTACAAGGTCAAGTTATGATCTATTGTGCAAACATACCCACAGTGTTCCTCACTTCTTCAATTTTGATAAATAGGTATTTTGCCGTTTAAGTCACAACACTGGGACAGCAAAATGAAACATAACACATCTCTCTGCTGTTCTGCAACAAAAAAAACTCTCAACAATAAATATGTCCTTATGTTTCATACTGCCAATCTCAGTTGTTATAGAGCTCTTAACCCCACCGAAACGTAGAATGGAATGCATGGAACTGTTGTTTGTCCCAGTACTAGTCTAGTCTAGCAAATAAAATGGGATTACTTAGGTGCAACTTTCATTAAATGTACATCCGTAACATTGCTTAAAAATACTGATCTGCCTGAGCCCTCAATCAGGCAATGAAATTCAGACAGTATAATTCAAACAGCAATGAAAGGACAATAGGATATGACCACTGTTTGTTATCCCACTGGAAGCATTTCGTTCGGATGCCAGAATTTGAGCGCTGTTTAAGACTTGGGGTCAAGTGTCAGTGTCTTCATTTAAACCAAGAATGATAAATATAAACACAGACCACGTAAACAGGGGGAAATGAATTGAATAACATGTTTATGTTCAAACAATAGAGGCTATTTTTGCTTGGACTGCAGGCGAAGTCTCAGACACCAAAATGATCAGTTACACCCACAACATTGGAGATGAACATAATTGTAAGACTGCCTCTGACACAAGCAAACCAAGTAACAGGACTTGCTTGAAAAGTCAACAGTGTACTGGTAGCGGTCCAGATAATTCAATAGTTATCTAGAATAGGTTTGTATACCAGTTCGTTCAAAATGACATCACTGCAAACATACGGCTTGTGTGTGACAGAGAGGGCTCAAAATAAAAGCTGCGTTTAATTTCCTGAGACGAGTCCTGTGTTTTGTTGAGGACATGTTAGCAATATTCATCAATGCATTTTTTATTTATTTTGACATGACAAGTTTTTGATCCGTCGGGTCGGCGTGTGTCTGGCTTCGGCAGCCTCGGCGGTGGTGTGTGTGCCTCGGCGGTGGTGTGTGTGTCTGGCGTCGGCAGCCTCGGCGGTGGTGTGTGTGCCTCGGCGGTGGTGTGTGCCTCGGCGGTGGTGTGTGCGCCTCGGCGGTGGTGTGTGCGCCTCGGCGGTGGTGTGTGCGCCTCGGCGGTGGTGTGTGTGCCTCGGCAGTGGTGTGTGTGCCTCGGTGGTGTGTGTGCCTCGGCGGTGGTGTGTGTGCCTCGGCGGTGGTGTGTGCGCCTCGGCGGTGGTGTGTGTGCCTCGGCGGTGGTGTGTGCCTCGGCGGTGGTGTGTGCAAAGTCAAGGTTTCTCTCTCAAATAAAACATCTGGCTTTGCTCGCAATTTCCAACTGTTGCCGACTGACATGGTCCATGGGGGATGTCGGGGTAAAATACGGAGGATCTAGATTATGACGCCATAAATCTGCTTAGCGTTTTTTTTCTCTCCAGGGTCTGAAAAAGCAGATTCATGCCGACATAATTGCCAACATGCTTCGGAGCAGGAACTACTTCAAGAACTTAAGATATCACATCTAACGCGCAACCATTCACCATACCACACCACCATCCACAGCTTCATTTCTCATTTGGCTCTAGTCTGGAGTAAAAGCAGAGAAGAAGAATGTGAAAACGTCTGATGTTATTAGTTTTCCAACTCGGGGAGTTCCTGACATGAACCATACAAACTGCATTCCATTCCATCACAGGGATTGAAAAGAAAGCACCTGGCCTTGACTGTTTGCTTTGGATACAGCGGCAGGGCAGTAGTCCCCTGAAAATCATCAGTGGAAGGAAAGCCGGGCTGAGTCCAAGTCATTCCCTCCATTCTCCATTCCTTTCACAGGTCAAGTAAAGAGAGGGGGGATGAAGCACCCCCCCCAACTCAGAACAATGAGTCACTGTTCATCCTCAATGGCACCTCGACATGTAGGATAATTCATTAGGATAATTGCATTTAAATGCTCTGCTCTACACTTTCTTTTTCACAGTGTTTTGCTTTTTTCCATAAAGAATCATCTTGGAATATTACAGAATGGGTATGAATGATCCACTGAAAGCAGTATTTCCCTTTCCCCATCGGGCCGTAAGGCGTGCTATGACTGATTGCACATGGGAAAATATTGCATGTTAATTTCACATCCGACCCTGCTGTTTTCAGAGGAATGTGGAGAGTCAACCTCCCTATGGCAGTTATCATAGCATTGAAGTAGCAGTGCTTCTGACATGGAGGAGGCTTCCTACGCACTTTATGCTCATACATGGACAAAGTGCACGGACAAAAAGTGTCAGTTACTAAAGGACTTGAGTCATGAACATAAAACAGGCAAACTTGTCTGCTTTTAATTCAGACCCTTCCCTCTGCTGAGGATCTTTAGTGGAAGACTGCATGGGAAGATTAACTCACCAACCAACTGCTCTGTTTCTGTTCTGTGTGGTTAGAAGAGCTAAATATATCGCTGATTTTGTTTTATTTATTCTTAGACCCGTAAACAGAGTGGTGTGCCCATTCTCACACTGTTCATATACCCCTTACTTAAACTATACCCATCCATTTCCTTTCTTCCCTGTCCAGGAAGCTCTTCCGTTAAAGGAGGACCTGTTTGACGATGCCACATGGGTATTTAGACACAGGAGAGAACAGATGGATAAATTTCAGAAGTGCTCTCTGGGTCTCCTGTGGGATGTTTCCATTTCTATGCAGGGGAGGAAATTCTCTACGTGGCCTCTGGGAATACTGCATCTTAGGTGCCTGTGCTGCTGCTATTTCCACTCGATTACCTTAGCTCAAACTGCTGCAGTTATTCCAACCCCCCTCTGTTTAAATATCTCCGTGAAGCAGAGTAAATGCATTAAGGGGATACATAATAAATGCATGTGTGTGCATGCTTAAAAACATACACGGGGAGTTGACTCACGCGACAAAAACAGCTGGAGATGATTATTTTCGTATCACGTTTTGGATATTGTAAAGTGGGGAGGGGGGGGGCTTGGCCACATTCCAAAAAAGAAGGGGAGGGGAAATGAGTGTTTGACTTGTTCTCCCTCTCCTCCATTTATTCCTGGAATGTAGAGATTTATTTCACAGTCCCCTGAACGTTTATAGGGACCCGTGGCTCTGAAAGGTTTCATCTGGTACATTTCCACTGCAATATCTTTTCACAACACAATGGATATTTTTGTTTCAAATCAGTCCTTTTCTCATCTAATTCCCAACTGGCATTTCAACTACTGCATAGGTTGCCAGGAATATGTGTTGTAGTCCCAATTACAGTATATGGCAGCCAAACAAAATGCTAACTAGGCCCAATTGCCTCGCCAACCTAGGGGGACAGATTTGTCAGAATTTAATTTGTATGCTTGATCATCCACAAACTGACAGCCAAAGACACTATCAAAGTTCCTGAAATTAATACATTTGCAGCCCATGGACGTTTTAATAAGCGGATGTGCTGTGTAGTGCATTGCATTGCAGAATTCTGTAACGTAATGAATGTTAATTCGACTGCCTTGTTTAAGACGCCACACTACATTCTCTCCATGCAGCTCAATGTACGCACACACCGACATTTGCCTTTTTATCCCAGCTATTTTGTCTTACCACAACAACAAAAGCATCTGAATTATTATTATTATGACAAATCACAACCTTGACTCGCAAGGACAATGTAATATGCACAGTTCAATTTTGTTTTTATTTTATTAATATTTATTAGATGGGCAAGTAGGAAGACCGAGGACTAAGCAAAAATATGTTTGCCACAGCCCAAGCTGCTTATCAGAGCAGTAATGTAACTCGTTCTTGGTTGAACAGTCTCTATTCCATTCCAATGGCTGTTACTCGATATAGAGCTGAAACAAAGTACATCATAAGTAGCCGCCCACTTCCACACCTCTTTTTTTTCTCCCCAATTTCGTGGTATCCAATTGATAGTAGTTAAGTCTTGTATCATCGCTGCAACTCCCATACGGACTCGGGAGAGGCAAAGGTCGAGAGCCATGCGTCCTCCGAAACACAACCCAACCAAGCCGCACTGCTTCTTGACACAATGCACATCCAACCCGGAAGCCAGCCGCACCAATGTGTCGGAGGAACCACCATACACCTGGCGACCTAGTCAGCGTGCACTGCGCACTGCCTGCCACAGGAGTCGCTAGTGCACGATGAGACAAGGATATCCCTTCCGGCCAAACCCTCCCTAACCCGGATGACGCTGGGCCAATTGTGCGCCGCCCCATGGGCCTCCCGGTCGTGGTGGCCGGCTGCAACAGAGCCTGGACTCGAACCAAGAATCTCTGGTGGCACAGCTAGCGCTGAGATGCAGTGCCTTGGCCCACTGTGCCACCCGTGAGGCCCCACACCTCTTTTAATGATCAGAAGAGGACATGGGCTGATATGTGGAAACATGGGCTACAGGCTTAGGGAGCCCAGAGGTATACAGGATGGATGCTCAGTGTTGTGCAGCGTGAATTGACTGCTGGATCTACGGTGTGGGCTGGAGACATGATTGCAGCCAATCAAGCCAATGTCTCCTTGCGGGAGAGGTGATTACAATAATTATTGTGTCACTCTGTTGAGGGGGCGTGTGCAACCTCAGTCTGGATCATTCAATTGGAGACACTATTGATTGTATTGACAGGGTTGTCAGTGGTGCTCAATTGTAGTGGTAGGTCTCAACTTTTGTTGAGTGACATCTCACTTTGAAGGTGCTTTAGTCTTGTCTCACTGGCCTTTTTCCAGTCTGTGTTCCCATGACAAATTGAATGACCTAAAAGGTCATGAGGTTTATGAGCACCACTCGTTCCGGTGTCTCAACAAAATAAATAGTGGGGGTACACCGTACCGGTAAAATGTGAGTCTATCACAATAATTAAAACAAAGATGTCAAGACAACTATGGACAAGATTAAGATTACTGCATGTCAGCTGCATGAAAATTAGTGAATTGACTTGAAATCGGGTAGCCCAAGGCCGGCAGATGGCAATATTGAGTCGTTTTATCTTACCGCCCAAAGTGAATGCATGCACTCGCATCCCCCATGGACAGGTTCGTACGAAAAACATTCTCCATTCAGTTTGTAAAGCCGTAGATTTCCTCATTAATTCTATTTAATGGCAAAAAAAGGGAAAAATATGCTTACATTCTCTATGGAACACCACATTCCACAACTAGAATAGCTAATGCTAGTCCCGGATAGTCTCCAAATGTAAAGACCCAGATGCAGACACAGGAGGTTGATAGTACGAGTCTACGAGTCTCAGAGTTTATTATAGAACAAGAGGATGTCAAAAGGTAAGTCAAGGCAGGCAAAGGGTCGTAATCCAAATCAGAGTCAAGCAGGTACAGGGTGGCAGACAGGATCAGGGTCAGGACAGGCAGGAAGGTCAGAGCTGGGGCGACTAGGAAAAAAACTAAATCTAGAGCACAGGAACCCGCTGGTAGGACTGGCAACAGACAAACAGAGAATGCAGGTATAAATACACAGGGGATAATGGGGGGATCGGTGACACCTGGTGGGGGGTGGAGACAAGCACACAGACAGGTGAAACAGATCAGGATGTGACAAAATTGCTTTGTGGTTAGAGGAGAATACAAAATGTTTGCCAAAGAGGAGACTGAGACGAGTTATTGGATTTCTTTACGAGGCCTACTAGTCCCATGGAGATCATAGTAAATTAATAGGGATTCCATATATAATTATTTGATTAGACCCATCATTTTTGTTGGTGCATTCGCCAGTGCGCACAGACAATAGTCCATACCGGTAGGAAATCTATTATACTTTCACCCCTGCTCACAACAACTTTTATAACACGGTTATGAAGTACACTTGAGCGCCATCAGAAGCAAGCTTGTCATATTTGTCTCTCATTTTGAAGAGGCAGTAATTGTGGGTTTGATTACTGGTTTGTTGTGAGTGCTTGTTTGATATGAGATTAGCGTATTAATTGAAGCACATGTTCAGTGTCAGATTCCATTTTCTCCTCCTGTATACCTAATCAAACTGCATTAGGAAAGCATGTTTTAATCCCTGCCCTGTATAATCACGTTAATGCAGCTGCATGCAGTTGAGACACAGGTAAATGCCCAAATAATGGAAACACTTGAGTAAATGAGGGACATAAAGTATATTAAAAGCAGCTGTTTTCACACAGGTGTGGTTCCTGATTTAATTAAGTAATTAGCATCTGATCATGCTTAGGGTCATGTATAAAAATGCTGGGCAGGCCATAATTTTGGCTACCATGGCTATGCCCCCGTAGGATGATAATGCTCCCATCCACAGGGCACGAGTGGTCACTGAATGGTTTGATGAGCACGAAAATGATGTAAACCATATGCCATGGCTATCTCAGTCACCGGATTGCAACCCAATTGAACAGTAATGGGAGATTCTGGAGTGGCACGATAGACAACGTTTTCCACCACCATGAACAAAACACCAAATGATGGAATTTCTCATAGAAGAATGGTACCTCAGCCTTAAAATCTATGCGAAGGTGCATTAAACCTGTTCTGGCTTGTGTTGGCCCAACTCCATATTAAGACGCTTTATGTTGGCGTTTCCTTTATTTTGGCAGTTACCTGATCATTCCCTGCACAGAGCTGTGTTCCAGCTTTGTAAGTGGATGCTACAAAATGGCCCTTTGTTATCAATATCATGCCAAGAAAGCTGGGAAACTTTTCAGAACTTGGAAAATAGCTTCTGGGTTTTCTGCCTGACTGCAAAACAGCATTGTTTCTAATTTATTATTTACGGACCTTTTGATTAATTTCAGAAAGGTTTTGTTCAGTTCTACGATGATTTTCTACTCTATTTTCTCTTTTCCTGTAGATTGTTGACATGTGCAGGAGGATAAGAGCTAGGTCTCCCCAATGCTAGTAGGTATAAGAAGGTGGTCACTTTAAGTGTGAGAAAATGCCTCTCACTTTTACTGAAACAGAATTAATCAGATTGGTGATAAATCTCTCAACTACATTTAACTCAATATAAATATATAAATCAGAACAACAGTTGAAGTCCGAAGATTACATACACTTAGGTTGGAGTCATTAAAACTCATTTTTCAACCACTCCACAGATTTCTTGCTAACAAACTATAGTTTTGGCAAGTCGGTTAGGTCATCTACTTTGTGCATGACACAAGTCCGTTTTTACAGACAGATTATTTCACTTATAATTCCCTGTATCACAATTCCAGTGGGTCAGAATACACATACACAAGTTGACTGCCTTTAAACAGTTCGGAAAATACCAGAAAATTATGTCATGGCTTTAGAAGCTTCTGATAGGCTAAACTCAGTGCCTCTTTGCTTGACATCATGGGAAAATCAAAAGAAATCAGCCAAGACCTCAGAAAAAAATTGTAGACCTCCACAAGTCTGGTTCATCCTTGGGAGCAATTTCCAAACACCTGAAGGTACCATGTTCATCTGTACAAACAATAGTAAGCAAGTATAAACACCATGGGACCACGAAGCCGTCATACCGCTCAGGAAGGAGACGCGTTCTGTCTCCTAGAGATTAACATACTTTGGTGCGAACATGCAAATCAATCCCAGAACAACAGCAAAGGACCTTGTGAAGATGTTGGAGGAAACAGGTACAAAAGTATCTATATCCACATTAAAACGAGTCCGATATCGACATAACCTGAAAGGGCGCTCAGCAAGGAAGAAGCCACTGCTCCAAAACCGCCATTAAAAAAAAACAGACTACGGTTTGCAACTGCACATGGGGACAAAGATCGTACTTTTTGAAGAAATGTCCTCTGGTATGATGAAACAAATATAGAACTGTTTGGCCATAATGACCATCATTAAGTTTGGAGGAAAAAGGGGTAGGCTTGCAAGCCAAAAAACACCATCCCAACCGTGAAGCACGGGGGTGGCAGTATCATGGTGTGGGGGTACTTTGCTGCAGGAGGGACTGGTGCACTTCACAAACTAGATGGCATCATGAGGCAAGAAAATTAAGTGGGTATATTGAAGTAACATCTCAAGACATCAGGCAGGAAGTTAAAGCTTGGTCGCAAATGGGTCTTCCAAATGGACAATGACCCCAAGCATACTTCCAAAGTTGTGGCAAAATGGCTTAAGGACAACGAAGTCAAGGTATTGGAGTGGCCATCACAAAGCCCTGACCTCAATCCTATAGAACATTTGTGGGCAGAACTGAAAAAGCGTGTGCAAGCAAGGAGGCCTACAGACCTGACCCAGTCACACCAGCTCTGTCAGGAGGAATGGGCCAAAGTTCACCCAACTTATTGTGGGAAGCTTGTGGAAGGCTACCCGAAACATTTGACCGAAGTTAAACAATTTAAAGGCAATGCTACCAAATACTGATTGAGTGTATGTACATTTCTGACCCACTGGGAATGTGATGAAATAAATAAAAGCTGAAATAAATCATTCTCTCTACTATTATTCTGACATTTCACATTCTAAAAATAAAGTGGTGATCCTAAAACAGGGAATTTTTACTAGGATTAAATGTCAGGAATTGTGAAAAACGGAGTTTAAATGTATTTGGCTAAGGTGTATGTAAACTTCCGACTTCAACTGTATTCGGATGAGATCTAGCTACTGGTACTGTACTGCATGTTAGTTATTGGATGATTCATTACAGTATTATGTTTAAATATCAACCTGTCCTATCCTCTGTTAGGTGACATCAATCTCTACCCCTGTCATATGACCACCTCCAGCTAGATGTGGGCTTCACCAGTGCTCTACTCTGCCATTGTCTGGTTTCACAATCTCAGCCTGGCTGGGAGCAAAGAAGTGTCAGCTGTCCTGTCCTCGGGTGATTACCTCTACACGCTGACCACTAGCAGTCTTTACAGTGACAGTCAGTCAGGGCCTAACGCTCAGGTGGAGAGGGAAAGGGATCAGGCCTTGGAGGGAGGCTGAGATGCCCACAGCACACAGTAATCCTGGATCACAGAGCTAGCTCGGTTAGCGTCTCCTGTTCACGGTGGGGATTAGATACACTGAGCCCACCACTGTGCTCAAACACTCACGTCTACTACTATAGGGGCCTTTTTATGTCCACCGAGGCCACCAGTCAGAAAAACGCCAAAGAAGATCATTAAAAACCTGGTTACTACCACTTCCACATACAGTCAGTTCCAAAATGATTGCCACCCTCAATAAAGATGAGAAAAAAAGACTGTATAAAATAATAATACAAATCATGAGCTATATTGTAAGCAAGACATTTTTATTTTATTGTATTACAATGTAAAATGTATTTTCTCAAAAAATGATAGGCATTTCACAATTATTGGCACCACTGTTTTCAATACCTTTAAAAATAGTATTAGTATAATATAATATATACAGTACCAGTCAAAAGTTTGGAAATGTTTTCTTTATTTTTAATATATTCTACATTGTAGAATAATAGTGAAGACATAAAAAATATGGAATAACACATATGGAATCATGTAGTAACCAAAGGAGTGCTTAACAAATGAAAATATATTTTATATTTGAGATTCTTCAAAGTAGCCACCTTTAGCTTGGATGACAGCTTTGCACACTCTTGGCATTCTCTCAACCAGCTTCATGAGGCAGTCACATGGAATGCATTTCAATTAACAGGTGTTAATTGTTTGTTAAAAGTTCATTTATAGAATTTCTTTCCTTCTTAATGTGTTTGAGCCATCAGTTGTGTTGTGACAATGTAGGGTTGGTATACAGAAGATAGCCCTATTTAGTAAAAGACCAAGTCCATATTATGGCAAGAACAGAGAAACAACAGTCCAACATTACTTTAAGACATGAAGCTTAGTACATTTCTTCAAGTGCAGTCTCAAAAACCATCAAGCGCTATGATGAAACTGGCTCTCCAGAGGACTGACACAGGAAAGGAAGACCCAAAGTTACCTCTGCTGCAGAGGATAGGTTCATTAGAGTTACCAGCCTCAAAAATTGCAGCCCAAATAAATGCTTCACAGAGTTCAAGTAACAGACACAGCTCAACATCAGCTGTTCAGAGGAGACTGTGTGAATCAGGGTCTTCATGGTCAAATTGCTGCAAAGAAACCATCACCAAAGGACACCAATAAGACGAAGAGACTTGCATGGGCCAAGAAACACAAGCAATGGACATTAGACCAGCGGAAATCTGTCCTTTGTTCTGATGAGTTCAAATTTGAGATTTTTGGTTCCAACCGCCGTGTCATTGTGAGACGCAGAGTAGGTTAACGGATGATCTCCACACGTGTGCTTCCCACCGTGAAGAATGGAGAAGGAGGTGTGTTGGTGCTTTGCTGGTGACACTGTCTGCATCAGAAGACCTGGCCTCCACAATCACCTGACCTCAACCCAATTGAGATGGTTTTGTATGAGTTGGAAAAGCATTCCAGGTGAAGCTGGTTGAGAGAATTCCAAGAGTGTGCAAAGATTTCGTCAAGGCAAAGGGTGGCTACTTTGAAGAATATAAAATGTATTCTGATTTGTTTAATGCATGCTGGTTACTATATGATTCCATATGTTTTATTTCATAGTGTTGATGTCTTCACTATTATTCTAGTAGAAAAGTAGAAAATAATTTTTGAAAAGAAAGAAAAACCCTTGAATGAGTAGGTGTTTCCAAACTTTTGACTGGTACTGTATATTTTCTTAAATAGCATACAAGCTATTTAAAAAATAGAGAATACAAATACTGAGCTATGCTATTTATTTATGTATTTAATACAGTATTTTTTTCACATCTTTATAAAGGGTGTCAATCATTTTGAACCTGACTCTATATCATAATGTTTACAGTGTAACATTGTTGTCTGATTAAATATATGAGGTTTCTGTAAACTGCAGTATGGGCAAAATGAATATGTCAACATTCAAGTTTCAAGAAGAACACCCATTTTCGAACTTGATTGTGTTTACTTGGAAGATGTCTTGAAAGTATTTTCAGAGATGTGGATATGTTGCAGCCATTAATGCCACTGATAAACACTTTATACGGAGTAAAACATGAACACGACTAAAATGTAGACATCAATTTGTTTCTATCAATTCTAAAGTGCCACTCAATGCACTTCTCTATACATTACCTCACTCAACATGGCCAGCTGCTTCTAATTATGTGGCAAAGGCCTGTCACATCTTGTCTTGTTCTTTTCTTTGGCAGTCGAAAAGTTTTGGAAAGGAAGCCAAAAGCTCCAAATGTGAGGTAATGTGAAATAAGAAGATTTCTTCTAAACTAAAATTTGGGGGAAATGATATGATATGGGGAAATTTAGAGCATTTTCATAATGTTCCAAACATTTCCTGAATGTTTTACATAAAAAATAATTATCCTTCCAAAACAGAAAACCCCTGGCCCATGTTCAGCGATGACGTTTTAACATCAATAAGTACAATATATCCATCTAAATCTAACATTGCCCCGTGGGGATAAGTGTGCCTACTTGAAAAAATATACTCAAAGAGAGAGTAACATTGGAGGGCCACCCTGGCCATGTAATTTGATATACTCATTCCACTTCATAGATAGTAGTCCACTAAAGCACAGGCAATGCCCTTAGGCATTGATTTCCTACTGAGAGTCTACCCTGAGTGCCACCCATGCAGCGATAAGCAGTCGCTCACAGCCATTATGTACTATTCATCAGGGAGCCCTGTTGGTGCCAAGGCTTCCTTGCCCTTGTTAAAATCGCCGCCTCCCAGACCAGCGTACTCTGTCACGCCATTGAGCCGGGCGACGGGGAATGCCAATGAGTTCTGAATGAGTTCCGCCGGTACCCTCCTCTCACCCCGCATGTCACTCTTGATAGGCCTCAGTCGCCAGCTTGCCCAGCCGCCTGATGCAAATAGCTGTCAGACTGCTCACAAACATGCAGAACTGCAGCAAGTGTCGGGGAACAAATTCAATTTATGCATTTAGAGTTATCATTATGCATAGGGAATTGCCGCCTTGGCTCTCTGAAAGCTTATGCAGCATTGAAACCAATTCAAGCACGAAAAAGAGCAGTAAAGTTCTCCTACAGCCACTGAATGACAACTATATCACTTTTCGCATTATTCAAATACATTAATGTGTGTGAACACGGCTGTAGGGAAACAGTAGGGAAGGTAAACATATTTGATGCTTGGCATGTTGGATTTGATGGTCATAATGGACGCTCAAAGCAAACAGATGAGTTCGATTAAATCCATTAGGGAAAATTAGGAAAATATTAGAGACCTAATTAGCTCTATAATCCATTTTAATCTCACTCTACATGCATGCTATTTACTATGATTACCCCTCTTTACCTTCCTGTAGTTGTTCTTCTTCCTCTTGTTACTCTACCTCTTCTTCTACTACCTCTTCTACCTCTACTTACTCTTCTACCTCTACTTGCTCTTCTACCTCTACTTCTACCTCCTTTTCTACCTCTTCTTCAGCCATGTGTGAAATAGATCAGACAGTAACGGGTTAATGGAAACGCATCCTCATTTGTTGTTTATATTTGACAGTGCCGTTTTCTGAGCCGAGGGGCCATCATGGTGTTATGACTGTTGCAAATACATTTGACATTTCCGCCGGTGCAATAACAGTATGTGGAAGATGAAGAGGACCACTGACATTTATGGTAATAAAAAGAGTGGTGGCTATGCTGTATGTGTTTGACCTCATCTCAGGGAGTGTCTTGACTATGCATTGCTTTTTGATGTGGTCAGGTAAATGAAAGGCGGCTGGTAAAATAATAAGGTAGGGAGAGGTGCTGTCAGACGTGGCAGTCTCCGTTTGAGGTGAGAGGGAAAACAGAATGACATTCTCCTCACAGGGAGAAAAAAAAAAGATTTGGTAATCCCCACTATCACAGACCGAATGAAAAACTATATCAGGGGACACGCATGACCTGCTTCATGAGGCACAGGGCTCATATGTCCTTCAAGACTTCAAGGAGCAAAAAGCTACGCAGCTCATCTCAATTCCTCAGCGTAGGCATGGCTGCAGTCTTACGTATACACACATTGTTGAACGGATCAATGGCATGTATAGTACACATTCCTCTAAAGCACAGCAATCTCATTGCCTCGCTTTACTGAGCTTGTGAAGTAGGCTACATGGTAATTCTCACTTGATCTTAAAAGTGTTGTCTGCTGGTTAGAGATTTGTCCTTGTGTTCCTATAAAGACGTGGATTCAAATCATTCTGAAGTAATCACCTGCGGTCATGTCTTTAAAGGACAAGAATAATTTAGGCTGCTTGCATTTGGACATCTATGGCAAAATAAAAGTGAGGTGATTTCTAAGCGTAAGATCAATTTTCCAACATGAACCTTGTAGAAAATGAAATGGATAGCCCTGAGCTAAATGTTTCCCAGTGCACGGCTGCCCCGACATCATATAAAACTGATGGATTCAATATAATTCCATTTATACCATCGGAAACGCCACTAAATGGGAAAGTAGCTAAAAGCTCCAGTCGCTCACAACAAAATGGGGTCTCAAGAAAACAACAGGCAATTTAGCCGATGGGGAAACATTTTGCTGTGAAATAATCAGCAAGAATGTACATTAATCACACTGCACTGCACCGCATCAATTGATTTATTTATTTATCTTTTGAGCATTACAGGAAAAATGATGTTTTATGTAGATGCACTAGTAATACCGGCATCAAACATAGACAAATAGCACCATGGTGGTCGTCAAACAGTTTGTCTGTTTCATGGCAACAAGCATTTCTAAAAGAAGGAAAATACTGCCACGAAGTGAGCTAGATCCGCCGCTTGCAAGTAGCCACCACACGGGGAACCTGTTTGTTCTTCTGAAGGTAGACCTTTTTGATGACAAGCTTCAAACTGATGTAAATATTACCTCCATGGGCTTTTGTGTTTGCTTTCTTAAACATGCAGCAGCTCTTTGGTCTCACTCAGTTGATCTAATTCAAAAGCCTGCTCCGGAAAGAAACAACATCCATGTAAAGGGTAACTGTCGGGTGGCATTGTACTTCCCATTACAAAGACACATTGCAGGCCCCGGAAGTTGTCTTGCGGTTCCAGACATCGAGCATGCGAGAAGCAGACCCAACATCTTCAAGGAGAAATTGTTATTGCAATATGCACCATGAAAACCTCTGAGTGACTGGATAGAAAGAGATTCATCTCTCAAGCCCTTCATTTTCTCTGACTCCGCCCAGAACAATAAAAGTCATTCTTCTGGGTGTTCGGATGTCACTTCGTTAATCAGGGCCTGCCACGCTATACACTGAGAGGCCCACTCCTCCAGAACATTCCACGTTCAAGGTCCGTTTGCTCAAGCCAGTGCAGTGCTTCACTCTAAAAAGCATGTCCTTCAAACAAATGCGTGTAGAAAAAGGGCAAGGGAGGGTCAGAGATGGGCAAATCCGGACCAGGCCTTCTACAACAAGACAGCGGTAGTTATCGCTGCATTGTGACTGATGCCATCCATCTCATGGTGAAACCCTGCTAATGTGTGTGTGGCCATCATGTACGGTGAAGTGTAACATTCATTTGCTGTGTGAGTGGTAACTGGGTTAAATGCGCCTGCTAGCATTAATGGAGCCATCACGACTGCAGCAGTCAGGCAGAACAGAGGGCTCTTACTGCAATTATCTCCAAACCCTCATAAAAATAGATTTCCATGTAATGTGAACTATCTATTCTCACCTAGACATGTTTTAAAGTCTAGGTTACTGTTACTGAACAGTGAACAGTGAAATCTGAATGTAACAGATCTAATTGGACTACCACGTGCACCTTTCGGTTTGTGAGTTTAATTTTAGACAGTGTTCTGTTTGAATAGGGCGGAAACCATAATGAATGGAGGGGTAGTTTGAATATTACCCATTATTCATCCTCATCTACACTACCATAGTTCATAAACTGCTACATTTCCTTTAGTCTCTGTTGAACATAGCTCGACTCCAAAGAGATACAGTATCTCTGAGTCTGGCCCTATTAGGGGAGCAAGTGTACTTGACAGGACACGTTCTATGGCTACTGGCCAAGGTGGAGAGTCCAGGAGGGGATAAGAGGATGTCAAAGCCCCAGGGCAGGTGGGACTAAGGCCCTGTGGCTGACAAGATTGCTAGACTGACCATGAAAACAAGTGTCTCAAGACTCCATTCCACAAAATAGTTTTTACAGTGCAAGCTTGCCACCTGCAAAGAAAATAACAAACCCGTCTCACTGTCAATGGGATTTCAGTCGGACAAGGAGATGTGAGATTTGGCGTGCATTTAAAGGGCATTTGAGTTTCAACAATGCCACCAACGAATTGAGAGTGGATGCCTGTTTGTGTAACTGTTGTTTTTCAGGTTAGTTACATGCAGTTTGTACTGTAAAACGTACCTGATGAGATAAGTTGCTGATGTGCTAATGACCCCCTTATCAACAGAGCATCCTCTGCATGGTGATTAAAGCTCTGAGACCCCATGTAGAGACCTATTCTGCCCTCAAGGGCATAGAAGCCATAGATCTCTGCTTCACATAACCAAACTCCACTAAGGTTTCCCCTCTTTTAACGACACAAAGGAAAGAAATATGGAACAATCCAACAGAAAAGGGTGGTATATAAATGATCTGGTCTTGTCCCTGCGAGACTGCATCATTTCTGGAATAATGGATCACCTGTAAATATTCTACCATTCACCATCCCCTCTCCCACGCTTAAAAGCAGTGAAGGTAATCCAATTCAAATGTGTCATGATCATGACTCAGAACCACAAGTTTTGCAGGTCAGAGGAAATCTTGTTCTTCTCACCTGATTCACTTGACTTCTGCTTATTGCATTTATTTGAGCATAGTCAAATACCCCCTCTGCAAGGCATATTCTATCCTTTATCTCATTGTCGGGAGTTTAGTTTAATATATTCCTTCTCATGCTAAACTCGCCCTTTGTGAGACTGTTGAAGAACGGTGGAATGCAATCAAATGTAATGTTGATCAAATGTGCACAACAGACTTCCTGGCTGTCTTGTGACTGGTCTACTGGCCTGTTGCAGGAATGCACAGGACGGCTACGGCTGTGAGTTTGTTTCGCATGCTGCCCCAGCTCCATGAAATGAGATACCTCTCCCGTGGCACCATGTGGCCAGACAGACAGAACACACTCGTCCTGACTGCCATTCTTTGCCCGGGGAAGTGTTTTTCATGCTCTACTGTTTCCACAGAAGACAGATCCACTGCCACTACCGAACCAAGGGGCTTTTCTCCGTCGCAGGAAACCGACTAGCCTCCATGAATTCTAGTATAAAGAAAGAGAGATATAAGGCATGTTATTGTATATAGACACGTAGACGGTTTATTTATGCAATTCTGTATAGTGGTTTCAGTCTGTTATGGGTCGAATTGTAGAATGATAGAAACATAACTAAGAGCTTTATCCCCAGACCAAAGAGGACCTTTTTCGATCTCATCCATCAGTCTAAATGTAATGACCTCATAAAACGAATGAAAGCAGGGTAATTGTAGCACCACAATCTTCTCCAATGTAAGTCTTGGATACAACTTACTACTTTGTGGCTCCGCATAACAAATGGATGAGACTAGCAGAGGCCTAAGACAACTTCCTGTGTCCTGATCAGAGCTCAGAGCTATGGGCCACCAGGGAGCACGATGGCTCCAGGAACCCATTCCTCGTGCTTAAAATGTGGTCTTAAAATCTCAGAAAACAGGTCCAAGCAGGCTAGGATGTGAACGGACAAAACTTGAAATTAAGGTTAAGAAATATTTTTTGACCACAACGGGAACTTGGTATCTCGAGTTAACACACTTTAAAGCCTCGTCATTACAATAAAACAAAGAAACCAGTGAGAGTTGTAAATACTGAAAAAAAAGACATTGGTATTTCTGTGCAAGAGCTAATATGAAGTCAACTGCACATCACTGGGTTGGTTAGTGAGACAAATAGCAATGGAACTACCATTGGTATTTGTTTCAACCTCTTTGTTGATTCTCCTCACATTCTCATCAAACGATAAGGTCTATTTCTTATGTTGCATTAACATCACAGAGCACAGGTGTCAAATTCATTCCACAGAGGGCCGAGTGGCTGAGGGTTCTCGCTCTTCCCTTGCACTTGATTGAGGAATTAAGGTCACTAATTAGTAAGGAACTCCCCTCACCTGCTTGTCTAGTGCTTAATTGAAAGGGGGAAAAAAACGAAAAACCTGCAGACACGAGGTCCTTCATGGAATGAGTTTGACACCCCTGTCATGGAGTAAATGTGATCTATTCCATCACAAAAATGTAAAGGAAACATAGAAATAGCAGACAAACACTCTCAAGGGAATAGTATTTTCATTTCAATTCCAACGTAGGTATTTTCATGGCATATCAAAAGCCTAATGTGTAATATTGTATGACATCATATTCATATCAGTAAATATAATAATGTGCTTGTAAAAGTTGGTTGATTTGTTATTCACGAAAGATCTCAACAAGAACAAGAATGAAGACTTGTCTGACAGTAAAACCATCATTGCTATTTGATGTGGTGATAAATCAGAACCCATTTTAGTTGGACAAAAATGTTTCTGTGATTGTGCAAATGGAAGGAATAAGCTTCCTGTCTCAAATGCCACTTGTCAAATGGATTTGAGTGGCAGAGATTGTAGAGGATAAGTTTTCAGACCACAAATTTCCGGACTGAAGCACTCTGCAAATCTGGCTTACCAGCGAGGCATAAAGAACTGTCGTGTTGCATTAGAGAGGTTTACTTTTCAGGAAAACTTTGTCTTTACAGACCTTTGAAAGGATTTCAGACTCAACTCAAAGTTGAGTTGTATCCATGAATGGAGATCATTTTCACTTTTTCACATCCATTCAAAATGTGTTTGAAACCTTTACTTGTGGGAGGCCAGTCATTCATTCCTAAATTCAACAAATGCATCCTAATACGGTTGGTTAAAACAAGATTGTACAAGACAGGTACTGTGTGACGTGATATTAGCCCAATCTAACTGTACTTTAGACTGTCTCCAGGTTTAAACGGTTGAACCTACTCATATACATATATATACACACAGTTGAAGTCAGAAGTTGACATACACCTTAACTGAGTTTAAATGTATTTGGCTTTCACAATTCCTGACATTTAATCCAGTTAAAAATTCCCTGTCTTAGGTCAGTTAGGATCACCACTTTATTTTTAAGAACGTGAAATGTAAGAATTAGAGAATTATTTATTTCATCTTTTATTTATTTCATCATATTCCCAGTGGGTCAGAAGTTTGCATACACTCAATCAGCATTTGGTAGCATTGCCTTTAAATTGTTTAACTTGGGTCAAACGTTTCAGGTAGCCTTCCACAGGCTTCACACAATAAGTTGGGTGAATTTTGGCCCATTCCCCCTGACAGAGCTGGTGTAACTGAGTCAGGCATGTGGGCCTCCTTGGTTGCACACGCTTTTTCAGTTCTGCCCACAATTTTTCTGTAGGATTGAGGTCAGGACTTTGTGATGGCCACTCCAATACCTTGACTTTGTTGTCCACAATTTTGGAAGTATGCTTGGGGTCATTGTCCATTTGGAAGCCACATTAGCGACCAAGCTTTAACTTCCTGACTGATGTCTTGAGGTGTTGCTTCAATATATCCACGTACTTTTCCTGCCTCATGATCCCATCTATTTTGTGCACCAATCCCTCCTGCAGCAAAGCACCCCCACAACATGATCCTGCCACCCCCGTGCGGTTGGGATGGTGTTCTTAGGCTTGCAAGCCTTCCCCTTTTTCCTTTAAACATAACGATGGTCATAATGGCCAAACAGTTCTATTTTGTTTCATCAGACCAGAGGACCTATCTCCAAAAAGAATGATCTTTGTCCCCATGTGCAGTTGCAAACCGTAGTCTGTATTTTTTATGGCGGTTTTGGAGCAGTGGCTTCTTCCTTGCTGAGCGGCCTTTCAGGATATGTCGATATAGACTCGTTCTACTGTGGATAAAGATACTTTTGTACCTGTTTCCTCCAACATCTTCACAAGGTCCTTTGTTGTTGTTTTGGGATTGATTTGCACTTTTTGCACCAAAGTACGTTCATCTCTAAGAGACAGACCGCTTCTACTTCCTGAGGGGTATGACGGCTTCATGGTCCCATGGTGTTTATACTTGCTTACTATTGTTTGTACAGATGAACGTGGTACCTTCAGGCATTTGGAAATTGCTCCCAAGGATGAACCAGACTTGTGGAGGTCTACAATTTCTTTTTCTGAGCACTTGGCTGATTTCTTTTGATTTTCCCATGATGTCAAGCAAAGAGGCACTGAGTTTGAAGGTAGGCCTTGAAATAAATCCACAGGTACACCTCCAATTCACTCAAATTATGTCAATTGGCCTATCAGAAGCGTCTAAAGCCATTACATCATTTTCTGGAATTTTCCAAGCTCTTTAAAGGCACAGACAACTTAGTGTATGTAAACTTTTAAAACACTGTTATTGTGATACAGTGAATTATAAGTGAAATAATCTGTCTGTAAACAATTGTTGGAAAAATTACTTGTGTCATGCACAAAGTAGATGTCCTAACTGACTTGCCAAAACTCTAGTTTGTTAACAAGAAATTTGTGGAGTGGTTGAAAAAATAGTTTTAATGACTCCAACCTAAGTGTATGTACACTTCCGACTTCAACTGATATATATATATATATATCCATCCATCTGAAGACCTTTATGTTGCAGACAACCAGTGCAGAGCCACAGGTAATTGTGCAATAGATCGCTGCCAGATGGTAAACTTCCACCAGTGATGCAGTAATTGGAACTCTGCTTGTGCAGGCTAATTTTCTCTGGCTCGCAAGAGCTCTTCCAGAAGTCTCCTGTTCTTCGATGCAGTTTAAAGTCCCTGTCTCCGCCATCGGGTCTGGACTACTGCTTTTTCTGCTGCTCAGTAGGCAGTCTGACCATTTTGAAGGGACAAAGGTTCACAGAAGTGCTGATAACAAGACAACAATTGAGGTATCACTTCAGCTGCAGTCATTAAAATAATTTCGAAGGGAATACTGTGTAGCAGTGCCATCCACCACCAAAACACTTAATCTACACAGTTCTGCAATATCCTGTATTGAAGGCCTATATTTCCCCGCTCTCCCCTGTTCCCACAACCTTCCTTGAAAATAACACCAATTCCAACCTCTATTGCAAAGAGAGAAAAAATGCACCTCTCCTCTCGTTCTTAGGCAATTTTGCCAGGGAAATATTTATCTTTGGTGATCCGCTCCACATCACAGGAGTCAAAACACGACATCCCCTCCAGAAAGAGTTAATAACATCAGTGTACTCTTCCGGTCAAGGCGAAGGTCACAGCTGACATAAATCCACTGCTGTTCTATTTCAGTTGATCTCTAATAAAGGGCAACAGCCTTGCCCCTTCACACTCTACTGTCAGGGTGGCAGACCATGGTCAGTCCCGAGTTCCTCTGAACAGGAAATCTGTTAAGGTGTTCTGTCTGCCATGTTGTAACAAGTACGTTGGTCGGTGATGACTCAGGCGGCGGTGCCACATACAAATGTAGCTCTGAGCTAAGTATACAAACCAAAAATGTGTCACGATAGACTCAGAGACTGTAAAGGTTTTAACATGAGCTTTACACACTGAAATAGCCTGGATGTGCGGAGAAACTTACACTTAAGAGTAAAATGGATGACACTTGTCAATGGCCTATACGCCATACAAAAGCCATATCAAAGCGACATAATATGGCACATGCCATTGTTTTTATTGCGAATATATGGCAACATTTAATATGATAATAAACAACCCTGAATGAATGGCTTTGAGTTTGTCTCTTGGAGAATGCGGGCAGTCGATTTGGAAGGATCAGGACAGTGGCTGGGTATGCTAACTAGAGTCATTTGAGGTTTATGATGTAGAGGAAGGTTGTTCCCCCTTTAAGATGCCAATAGGCCTCCCACTACATTACATTCACAACAGTTGAAAAGACTGTTTGGTACACTTCAATGTCAACAAGTTTCCAGAGATGTGTATAAAGATTGCTTGAGAGTATTTTCCCACATACCGTAATGCACCATTCTCAAAGCAGTTTTCCCAGAGAGGAAGGGACACAAATTGACAGAGACATGGAGGTGTAAGTATATCCATAGCCCACAACAATAACATACACACCACACAAACACTAACTTGCTCTTAGCCAGATTTCAATCTCTTCCGTCTTAAAAGCCAGTCCCGAAATACGTCCCAGAAAACAGAATGCCTGGCAATTTGCCTGACAATTTACAAAATATAAAAGGTGGCAATTTGTCTGCTTTATTTTTGAAAACAGCCACCACAATGTACACACACCTTTAAAGTTTCTGTACTGCGGCAGCCGCCTCTGTGCCGAGGTTCCTTGACAAGGTAATCAGTAGCTGGCTCGGCTTCAAATAAGCCTGGGCCTGAGCTGTATTAATACAGCAGTAGACATGTTCAAGGTTATTACTTCTGATACAGACGGCTCGCTACTTTCTCAAGTGACTGCCAGAGTTGGAAAGTAGGTATATATAGAGCCCTCAAACTCAACTCTGTACCTCGAAGCCAGTTCCACTGCGCCTTCTTTTCTTTTCTTTCATTGTTGCTCTCTAATCAGGGACTGATTTAGACCTGGGACACCTGGTGGGTGCAATTAATTATCAGGTAGAACAGAAAACCAGCAGGTTCCATACCTCTGAGGGTAAGAGTTGAATACCCCTGGTATAGAGTATGTACTGGTGAAAGAGAAAAGTGAAATTCCCTTATTATACTCTCTCCTCACCTCTTCAGTAATCGAACAAAGTTCATATCATGAACCTCTGGACAATGGAATTGAATCTGTTCTCTACGAAATTAAATGAAGTCTCTTAGAATCTATATTGTTGGAGATTGAGGTTCTATTTGACAGATTTTGTGGTGTCAAAGGGCACCAGGAAAATATATTTTTGTTCGATGTCAATAGCTATACCATGTTACTTGATGGTTTTAGCTCTACAGCACTACAATACTTGGGTTATCAAAACTTTGATATTTTATAATGTGAATGGCTTCAGTTTGTGGACAGCAGTGCTAAACAGTATAACATACCCAAGTGATCTGTTCTTTGAATATCGCTTCAAGCTAAAATTACTAAAAATCAAACCCATAAATGAATTACCTTAATAATCTTCAATAGGCGCAACCACCAAGGGGCCAGGCAGTCTAACCTCACTTACACTGCCATTCCTGGCTAGAGGGCATAATTGACCTGCTTGGCTTCTGAAGGCATGAGATACACCCAAATTAATGGTTGGTTAATTGTGTCAGTCTACAGTCAACAGTTCCAGTCTAGCACTGTAGCCCCTGGCTCAGTATTCTATTTTAAAAGGGTTGTCTTTCAGAAATGAGAAAAATCAACAGTATATTTAGTATATATCAACGGTATATATGATATTTTCTGATGAGCCTTTTATTAGGCCTTTAGATATTCCTTTTGGACTTTATGTTGCTCCCGGAAATCCCTTAGCTGTTGAATACCATCAGCACACTCTTTCCAACTGTCCCCCCACGAAGGGGAGAGAATCAATACATGTAATGTATCCAATCAATTACCAGAATGTTTTCTTTCACCTTAAGTGACTCCTAACATTTAGCCACTCAGTGGCATGGAGGCTGGAGAGTATGGTGCTTGTTGAGAGGTTTGAAAAACCAAACTGTGAAATGTTTATCAGTATTCCCACCTCTCTTCTGTTTAAGACTTAGGTTTCAATGAAAGCACTCGGAGAATCACACAAAATCCCCAAGGCCCAAGATGGGTTACCATTAAATTAGCTTCAGGGCCATTATCAATGTTTCCATGTCTCCAATCCATTTAAAGCAATGCTCCTGTAATATGAGAATGCATAAATGTGCATCGTAACCACAGACTGTAAGCAGCCTGCTCTCTCTCCTCTGATGCCCAGCAGGATAGGCCTTTAGAGACATTACCTCTCCTCCATAAACAATGCAGCCACTTTGGCCCTGCATGGAAAATAATGAAGACTCAATGTCCACACAGCCATGGACCAGCTGCTTCCAGTCTCCTCCTCTAACCGGGCCATTCCGGGGTGGTGTGCATTCCGGCCATCGGAGGAACAGCCAGCAAGAAGGCAATATGAATCACTCCTATCCAGAGGGAACACATAAAGGTGGGAATGGGGATGTTTTCATTGTCAAGGGGCTATTTACGGTGATGGCGTTTGGGATGCTTATCACAGGGGTGGTTGTTGTTTCTGGCTCTCTCCAATGAAAGACACCTGATAGATGGCTCCACTTATTGTGATTAATTGTCTGACTGAGGGGCTTTATGAAGCTTCACCGTGTCAGATGACAAGGCAGTAAACCGAAGGTCATGCTGATTTGTGGTGGAGCAACATGTATATGAAGTAAAACTCTACACCTCACTGGGCTCTGTTTACTGGCCAAATAGCACTGACCTCAGGGGTCAATGGACTCCAGAGGCTTGTCCTAGGGGCCTTAGGGTGAAGTAGTGACCATGATGTGGCATGAAGTTCAGCTCATCTCTCATTCACTCACTGATTCGTATTTGAAAAAAACTAGAGTCGATTGATGCCCACTTGCGTCACACGGTGATTTTGAATATTGAATAACTCAACATGTGTTTATGCTAGAGATTACCGTTTGTTGTAGTGGCTGCAGCTCAGTTCAGTCTTTCCGCCAATTTAAAGTTTTCTCCTATTCCATAACATGGGGCTTGTGAAAGTGGCCTTTTTCTACACATGAGAGGATCCGAATGAGAAAATTGTGAAGAAATCGTCTGTAAAACCCGAACTGTGTAAGTTACAAACTAATATGTCACCAATATCAAAAGCGAAGACTCTCACAAATACAACAGTGTTGGTTGTTTGGCTCTATGACATCCACAAGCTTTATGGCACGGACATCCTCATTTTGCAGAGGTCTTCTCACAAAACCGACTGTTCAGACCAAACCGTTGGAGCTACAGTCCTAAATAATATGTCACCAATATCGTTCTGCTCTAGGATGCACACAAACTTCAGAAGAGTACCAGGCTGTAAAAATGGCAAAAAGTGCATAGGGGGTAAAAAAAAATCCTAAAATAACATGACCAAAAATAACATGACCAAAAACAATTTTCTCTCAGATATAGGACAGACACTTCAAAACCTTGTTCCTTATGATACATGTTTTTGACGGTCTCTTTTGCCATCTACTAATGTTTTATTATATGCTTTTCTACGGGCTACAGCAGTAAATGCTAAATTCAATATTTCATCAAATATTTTGTATGTTTTTTTTATACCTACAGGGGTACTAAAATTCCAAATCAAATGGCTAAATGATACATTTTATGACCATCTTAAAACAATTCCACATGTTAGCTTAGTAGATATTGCCATCTAAGGGCTTAGACCTACAGGGTTAAAAATCAGCCATATAACGTGCCTTGAGAAAGTATTCACATCCCTTGACTTTTTCCACATTTTGTTGAATTTAAAATGGATTAAATTGAGATGTTTTGTCACTGGCCTACACACAATACCCCATAATGTCAAAGTATAATTATGTATATACATATAGCTGAAATGTCTTGAGTCAAATAAGTATTCAACCCATTTATTATGGCAAGCCTAAATAGGTTCAGAAGTAAAAATGTCCTTAATTATCAAGTCACATAATGAGTTGCATGGACTCACTCTGTGTGCAGTAATAGTGTTTAATAGTTTAATAGTGTTTATTTATTAATGACTACCTCATCTCTGTACCCCACACATATACTTATCTGTAAGGTCCCTCAGTCAAGCAATGAATTTCAAACAGAGATTCAACCACAAAGACCAGGGAGTTTTTCCAATGCTTCACAAAGAATGCCACCTATTGGTAGATGGGTAAAAATACAAAAAGCAAACATTGACAATCCCTTTGAGCATTATGAAGTTATTAATGACACTTTGGATGGTGTATCAATACACCCCATCACTGCAAACATACAGGAGTCCATCCTAACTCAGGGATTTCACCATGAGGCCAATTGTGACTTTAAAGCAGTTACAAAGTTTAATGACTGTGATAGGAGAAAACTGAGAATGAATCAAAAACATTGTAGTTACTCCACAATTACTAACCTAATTGATAGAGTGAAAAGAAGGAAGCCTGTACAGAATAAAAATATTTTAAAAACTGCATCCTGTTTCCAACAAGGCATTACTGCAAAACAAATGTGGCAAAGTCATTTACTTTTTGTCCTGAACACAAAAGTGTTATTTTTGGGGCAAATCCAAAACAACACATTACTGAGTACCACTCTCCATATTGTCAAGTCAAAGTGGTAGCTGCATCATGTTATGTGTTTGCCTGTAATTGTTAAGGACCGGGAGTTTTTCAGGATAATATAGAAACGGAATGTTGCTAAGCAGAGGGCAAAATCCTAGAAGAAAACCTGCTTCAGCCTGCTTTCCACCAGGCACTGGGAGATGAATTTACCTTTCAGCAGGACAATAACCTAAAAAACCAGGCCAAATCTACACGGGAGTTGCTTACCAAGAAGACAGTGAATGTTCCTGAGTGGCTGAGTTACAAGTTTGACTTAAATCTACTTAAAAATCTATGGCAAGACCTGAAAATGGTAGTCTAGCAGTGATCAACAACCAATTTGACAAAGCCTGGATTCAGAATATATATTTTTTTAAGAGAAAATGTTGCACAACCCACGTTTGGAAGCTCTTAGAGACTTACTCAGAAAGACTCACAGCTGCAATGGCTGCCAAAGGTGCTTCTACAAAGTATTGAGTCAGGGGTGTGAATACCTATGTAAATTAGATATTTCTGTACATCATTTTTAATAAATTGGCAAAAAAATTCTAAAAACATGTTTTCACTTGGTCATTATGGGGTATTGTGTGTAGATGGGTGAGAGAGAAAAAATCATCCATTTTGAATTCAGGCTGTAACACAACATAATGTGGAATCAAGCAAAGGGTATGAATACTTTCTGAAGGCACTGTATATCAGGAGGTCACCAACTGCTGTTTCCCAACAGTCCACACAGGTGAGTATAGGCTACATTTGATACATCCTTTGGAGATTTGTGTGTCTGGGAATTGAATGTCTGCAGGATTCAGTTCTAAATTCGAACACCAAAAAAACAGTCTAAATTACACTTCTTTGACCTTTAGGTTACATGAAATACCAATGGTCTCATTATTCGGGGAGATAACAAGAGACAGGAGGAATATTTAAGCACGAATGCTAATGGTCACACTGCTTAAAGCAATCAGGCTTCAGGGTATTCAGGGTAACAATTCATCCTTATGACTCATAGCTATTGTATGAAACATACAGATTTTACATGTAAAATAATTAAAGTACAATAATATAATAACGATAGTATAACTGGTGCTTATATTTATATATGTTCTGGAATATATCAGGGATAGGAATTTTCAAAGGATTCAAGATTCACATTATATACTGCTTTTCTAGGACAAATAAAGCATGTAAAAATATATAATTTTGTCCGTGATCAAGGAATCTGCCCATTTATTCGAATGACACATATGCATGATAGGATTATGTATATAGCCGTATAACACAAAATATGGAAAGACAAAGGAAAGGAACTGTGGAGGGCTTAGAATTTGTGTAGCCGACAGAGCCAAGAAGAGAGCCTGCAGCGATTCGCCAAAGACATTTCTGTTATTATTCGCTGGCATAAATATTCATTAAATACACACGCAGGGGACTCATGGATCCACCATTGATGAGGTCATGTTATTCAAACAGGAAAATGGAGGACATGAGTGATACCAACAGCAGGGGGCTTTGTTTATAAGGTGGGAAGTGTTTCTGTTCCTGCCATCTCTTTTACCTTGTGAAGAATTAGATTTTCTGGGCCAATATCCAGGCAGGAAGAACTTTGAAACAAAGTTCTTGCAGATACACTCAAGACAAATTCTTTGGGATGATACGTGTAGCCACTCTCTGGACTATCTTTATTCATTATTTGTGACTGTTCTGTGCGTGTTACTGTTCATGGGAGACTTGTCTAAACACAGGTTGGCTTGGACGGCAGCCAAAAATATGCTGATACTTTGATTGTTTGAGTCAAGTAACGCTACGGCAATGTTACCCAAACAACGTGAAAATGTTTAGTAGACACTGAAATATTGCCCGAAACCACCCATGTGTAGATGTACATGGAACACGAACACAACTTGTGCCATACGACGGGCATATCTATAGTTCTGACGTACTTATCCAGAGAAAGGATGAGAGAATATTACAATATATGTTACTGATAAATACTTTGAGTGCACTGAAGTGGGATATTATTGCATAGCTCTTCATCATTGCTTTAGCTAATTGTACTGGCCCTGTAACATGATTTCTTACAAATGAGAATATAAGGAAGAGCGGGGTTATGTGCCGGAAGATGCATTGTCTTCCCTTAAATGCCCCATTAGGCCTGAGCTAAAGGATTATGAGAGTCCTCATTAGTTAGCCTATTCCTCACATTGACATACCATCTCTTATGGGTATCTTTGCTGTCGAGGCTTTGTGAACTGTGTTTAAACAAGAGAGTTTAAAGGGGGGAATGTGGAATTATGAATAATACCCAATAGCCCCAATCTCTATTTTACTCTAATGTGGAAATGTAGCTGTAGTGTAACTAAGACATCATTCAGCTGTCTTTGTTCTGGTAGCAAACCTGTTGAAAACCTCCTATGATTACCCTCTCATTTTGAAAGTTACTAAGACGGGGTTTAAAGGCTGATAATATCCTTTATTTACACTGAACCAGCCTGATCACACATTAACCAGTTATAAAGATTTGAATATGAATAAGCAACATGCACTCCAACTCCTAAAGCGTTAAGTTCAGCAGTATTTTTACCTCTCTGATTACAAACTGACGCAGACACTTGTATCATTTCAAAAAGACGTACAAATAAGGATTAGTTTCCCAATAGCATGGAAGGTCAAGGAGGCTTGGAATGATTAACATAAGTCATACAGGGTATCAATAGTATTATATTATATACACTGCATGACCAAATGTATGTGGACAGCTACTCATCGAGCATTTCATTCCAAAACCATGGTCATTAATATGGAGCAGCCCCCCTGATGCTATAACAACCTCCACTCTTATGTGAATGCGTTCCACTAGATTTTGAAACATTGCTGTGGGTACTTGCTTCCATTCAGCCACAAGAGCATTAGTGAGATCGTTGGCGTTCCAACTCATCCCGAAGGTGTTTGATGGGGTTGAGATCAGGGCTCTGTACCGGCCAGTCAAGTTCTTCCACACCGATCTCGACAAACAATTTCCGCTAAGGCCTCACTTTGTGCACGGGGGTATTGTCAAGCTTTAACAGGAAAGAACTTTCACCAAACTGTTGCCACAATGTTGGAAGTACAGTATCGTCTAGAATGTCATTGTATGCTGTAGAGTTCAGATTTCCCTTCACTGGAACTAAGGGGCCCAGCCCGAACCATAAATAACAGCTCCAGACCATAATTCCTCCTCCACCAAATTTTACAGTTGGCACTATGCATTCGGGCAGGTAGCGTTTTCCTGGCATCCGCCAAACCCAGATTCATCCGTCGGACTGCCAGATGGTGAAGCGTGATTCATCACACCAGAGATCGCATTTCCACTGCTCCAGAGTCCAATGGCAGCGAGCTTTACACTACTCCAGCCAATGCCTGGCATTGCGCATGGTGATCTTAGGCTTGTGTGTAACCGAGGACAGACAATTTAAATGCGCTACACGCCGAATCCACTCATTTGAAGGGGTGTCAACATACTTTTGTATATACACTACCGGTGAAAATGTTTGAAAACACCTACTCATTCAACGGTTTTTCAATATTTTTTACTATTTTCTATATTGTAGAACAATAGTGAAGACATCAAAACTATGAAATAACACATATGGGATCATGCAGTAACCAAAAAAGTGTTAAACAAATATATTTTACATTCTTCAAAGTAGCCACCCTTTGCTTTGATGATAGCTTTCCACACTCTTGGTTTCTCTCAACCAACTTCACCTGGAATGCATTTCCAACAGTTCCCCAATATGCTGAGCACTTGTTGGCTGCTTATCCTTCATCCTGCGGTTCAACTCATCCCTAACCATCTCAATTGGGTTGAGGTCGGGTGATTGTGGAGGCCAGGTCATCTGATGCAGCACTCCATCACTCTCCTTCTTGGTAAAATAGCCCTTACACAGCCTGGAGATGTGTTGGGTCATTGTCCTGTTGAAAAACAAGTGATTGGGATGGCGTGTCGCTGCAGAATGCTGTGGTAGCCATGCTGGTTAAATGAGCCTTGAATTCTAAATAAATCACAGACAGTGTCACCAGCAAAGCACCCCCACACCATCATGCCTCCTCCTCCATGCTTCACGATGGGAACCACAAATGCGGAGATCATCCGTTCACCTACTCTACGTCTCACAAAGACACGGTGGTTGGAACCAAAAATTGCAAATTTGGACTCATCAGAACAAAGGACAGATTTCCACCAGTCTAATGTCCATCGCTCATATTTCTGGCCCAACTAAGTCTCTTCTTATTATCGGTGTCCTTTAGTAGTGGTTTCTTTGCAGCAATACGACCATGAAGGCCTGATTCACGCAGTCTCCTCTGAACAGTTGATATTGAGATGTGTCTGTTACTTGAACTCTATGAAACATTTATTTCGGCTGCAATTTCTGAGGCTGTTAACTCTAATGTACTTATCCTCTGCAGCAGAGGTAAGTCTGAGTCTTCCTTTCCTGTGGTGGTCCTCACGAGAGCCAGTTTCATCATAGCGCTTGATGGCTTTTGCGACTGCACTTGAAGAAACTTTCAAAGTTCTTGATATTTTCCATATTGACTGACCTTCATGTCTTAAAGTAATGATGGACAGTCATTTGTCTTTGCTTATTAGAGCTGTTCTTGCCACAATATGGACTTGGTCTTTTCCCAAATGGGGCAATCTTCTGTACACCACCCCTACCTTGTCACAACACAACTGATTTGCTCAAACACATTAAGAAGGAAAGAAATTCCATAAATTCACTTTTAACAAGGCACCCCTGTTAATTGAAATGCATTCCAGGTGACTACCTCATGAAGCTGGTTGTGAGAATGCCAAGAGTGTGCAAAGCTGTCATAAAGGCAAAGGGTGACTACTTTTGGTGGCAGGTAGCCTAGTGGTTAGAGCATTGGGCCAGGAACCGAAAGGTTGCAAGATCGAATCCCTGAGCTGACAAGGTCAAGATCTCTCATTCTGCCCCTGAAAAAGGCAGTTAGCCGTCATTGTAAATAAGAATTTGTTCTTAACTGATTTGCCTAGTTAAACAAAGGTTAAAAAAATTTTACAAATATATTTTTATTTGTTTAACACTTTTTTGGTTACTACATGATTCCATATCTTCACTATTATTCTACAATGTAGAAAAACAATGACAAACCCATGAAAGAGAAGTTGTTTAAAACTTTGGACTAGACTGTATATTGGGAGTGCAAATGCTTTTTTTTAGGCTGGATCATGTTGTTGTATAGTATTCTTTATGTTTTAATTCTGTGATGTATTGATTGTTGCTGCCTTCTTGTCCAGGTCTCCCTTGAAAAAGAGACTGGGTCTCAATGGGCTTTTCCTGGTTAAATAAAAGGTTATATAAAGGTACAAAAAAATATATATATATAGTATCTTGTCACCATCTTAGGCAGCCACTATGTCTGGCATTGACTGGTCAGTGGTCGGATGAGGTAGCGGGGTAAAAGGGACATTTCAGTGACATTTTACTGTCTTGGGCAGAGGATAAAATGGTGCATTGCACATCAGCCACTGTCAAGGTTGAATAATTAGTTGAATTCTGCTTTTTTACTTTGGATCCTTAAGTAGTGTGTAATATTCCGGTGAAGGACCCGTCTGTAAAATGACAGAACTGGCTCCATATTTTTATGAGCGTATATGAGCCATTGCCACAGATTATTTTCTTACCAAAAACATTCTGTATTTCCATCCCACCCATTTGAAGGTCGGCCCTGCATTCTCATAACGTTTGTGCTCACTTTGAACACAGCAATTTGCCATTTCACAATAATACCCAATGAGCCCTAATTACTTTTCTTCTTTTCATTTTTTGGCTAGAAGCAATGAAAAGGACCTCATCCCTGAGAACAATTCTGATTGAGGTAGTGGCTCTGAAACACTTGTGTAATCTCAACCTCATCAACGGCCGACATTGATCACTGCCTATGAGAGAATACAGGTAAATCAATCAGCCGGCCAGGATAAAGATAGCATAGACACCCAAGATTAAACTCTCATCAATAAAGAAGCATGGCGATCGATGGCCCTGTCCCAAACTTCTTCAACAGCATGGTAGTAGCAGCAGAGTGCTGAAACTTTGCCCTTGGAAGAGCGGGTTCTCAGGGGTATGATTGCTGCTCCCTGTCTGTTGTGTCACTGCATTCTTGCAATCAATAAAGCCCTGATAGTTAATAGATATCGGACTGTCATGGCCAAGGATATTTCCTCTCGTTTGGTTTTTGGCAGCCACACCAACATTTACACATTTGATGGTTGAATTGAGTGTGTATTAATTGAATGGAGTATCAGGGGTAAGGAAAAGAGCATTAGCAAGTTCAGTCCAAACCATCAATTTATTACTATCTAGACAGAGAGAAAAACAAGCACAGCCTGACTGCTTTCTGGGTGGACAGTTTCCATCCCCTCTCTCCAGGTTTATATAACCAAAGTGTACCTTCAGGCAAAACTTTCCGCCTAGTCTAATAAGTGTTGTTGTGGATGAAGGATGGCACCCTGGGTCAGCCGTACAGGAATGGAACCAGCCTTATACACATACAATGGGTAACAAATGCATATGAATGCCAGTATAGAAAATGGGATTATTCATATCAATGGAATAGTTGGTCATGGACAGAGCACATGCCTGCTTGTCCTTCAGCAATGTGTGCCTCCAACTCCTCAGAAAATATCTTCCGTTTCAGTCCGTGCGCTGCGTTATTAAGCCTGTGCACTCCTCTTGTCGTGGATATTTATTGGGAAACCAATTAATTTGAGTGATTAAAGCACTGGCTAACTAGACTGAAGTTAAGAAGATTGAGGTTAAACCGTGTTAATTTATTTTGCGTATCCTTATTTCTGGCTCCTCATACATAAATGATCAGAAGCGCCCTGCTGCTTAAACACTGATTAATTCAACACGGATTATTTCCCAACCTTAATTGTTGCGTCCGAAAACTGTTTGCGAAGGATGGACAATGTCGTTTTTTTCCCCCTCGCACATTTCTCCGTGCCAAATTGGCAACAATGACACGATACTGTAGAGGTCCTCCTCCGCCTCGCAACTCAAGGATGAGAAGACTGAAGCCTCACAGCAGAATTGATCATGTCACTGTCTGATCCAGACAGCTAGTCTGAGACACTTGTGTTGAAACAGATGACATGTCAGCTTGTAAGAGGCTGGAGATAAACAGCTTGTGATGCCCCTAATTGTTTCCGATTTCATCCCAATTTAACAACCACAACATCAGTCTTGACAAAGTGCATCTCAGAGATGAAATAGGACACTTGCCTCCAACCCAGAGGGCTAATTATAAAATGCTACTACACTTTTTGGCATCCTAGCTAAGCTTCGTTATCACAATGCTGGAGTGATTTTGGAATCCACCGAGGAGTCCGAAGAGAGAGAGAGAGAGCGAGAGCTCTAAAAAATCCTGGGCACTTGGCTGCTCTGACACCCTCGTTGAACCCATCCCCATTAATGCCGGATTACTGAGGAGAGGCCATGTTTCCATGACAGGGGAATGCGGCAGAATATTTGAGCCGTGATGATATCATCTCCCACTTTTTAATTGCTGTAGTATCTCTACAAGCACTTTCAAGATGCGCCAAGCAGCTTTTTTGATGCCCAGGGAAAAGTCAAGGTTCAGCATAAATAGTTGTTACCCACATGCTACCACAGCATTAAAGTTTTATGCTCTTAAAAATCTATGGTCCCCTCTTCTTCACTGCCGTGACTTTTGAAAAAAATGTTAACTGTTTAAATTAGAGCCTTTTGTAGTTATCTTGGATCAAGTATTTACTGTGGTACAAGCCTAATGTAACATGTGGCATAATTGTCATATCCTAGTATTTATTTTAAGAGTAATTCTGTGATGCAACAACTGTCATTTGAAGCCAAAATGTAAGCGGATGACTGCTTTCCCTTTGGAAAAGTCTATTAGAAACTGCTCTTGATGATGTCATACTGTGTACTATACATGTGGGATATTGTGGGAGATCTCCTATACTGCATTGTCCTGAGTAGGATATGTCTGCAGTGTTGCTAATCTGCTCATTCACTGAGATTCCACCCTCATTAATTGACGGAAAATAAGCAGCACATTCTGTGAAATACAACTTTTCTCTTTTCCGTGTCCAATCTAATCACACTATCGCTAAGATTCATCGCACACTGATGGGAATCCACCACTAAAGTAGCCCAGATTGCTGGTGATGTACTGCCAATAGCAATAATGACATCCAGTATGGGATTACAAATGAGATGCCTCTATTTATTTGCAAGAATAAATTGTCAGATGATTAGACGCATGTATACTGTACATTTTTCCATAATCAATGAGGTTTCTTTTTTTATTTATTATATTGCTGTGACCTTAGCAATGCCTGTTGCATGCAACATATCCATTGTATTCCTATCATGGGGCGATAACTATCATTATCGAATATGGTCGACTGAACCTCATTCTACAGAGATAATGAGTTGACGATGTATCCTCAAAGCCGCCACAATTATCTGCCGCTTGTTTGCTCGGTCACGTTCTGGAATCGTACATTCAATGATTCCGTCTTTTTTTTGTTTGTTATATCCCTATGTACAATTTCTGTCTGCCCATTCCTCCAGCAGACACATTCACTTTATGTTGTACTTCACTTGCTCAGTAAAAGTATTGTTAGACGCTACATTATACATAAAACATTTAAACATACGTGCAGAAACACTCAACGGTTAAAGCCACTGTCGTTATTTGAACGTTTTCTATTCCAACGCTGAGCTGGTTCCAAATAGTACACTGTAGGTCCAGTAGAAACATGGGCTTTTGTCGTTTCAGGTGACATTCCTTTGGAAAGGAAACCCTATTCTGTGTCCCTTTCGTTTGAAACAATGTCCCTGTTTGCTATAACTGGGGAGAGGAGTCACCCCCAGAGAGGTGACGCCGGGAAGAAGAAGCAAGCTATTTGTCATTTGCCACCAGATATAGTGCAACCTTGGCAAAGTGCAGCATATGAGTTACAAGGCAGATCATCACAAGCTAAAGTTTTTGTGATTTCAATTACACTGGTTAGGTCTTCCACTGGGGAGGTTTCACTCCGGCCAGCTGGTCTGCACATGCTCTGAAGACGCGGCTAGGGATGCCGTCTGGGCCAGCAGCCTTGCAACGGTTAATACGCTTAAATGTTTTACTCACGTCGGCCACGGAGAACAAGTGCCTACAGTCCACGGGAGCAGCCTGCATTGGTGGCACTGTGTTGTCCTCAAAGCGGGCGAAGAAGTTGTTTAGCTTGTCTGGGAGCAAGATGTCGGTGTCCGCGATGTGGCTGGTTTATTCTTTTGTAATCCGTGATTGTCTGGAATCCCTGCCATGGACATAACCCGTTTTAGTATGGACATTGCCATTGAGGGCTTCCCCCATGCTTCCTCCATTTTAAAGTAGTCAATTGGATGTGGATTCCAACTGTTGGGGTCGTAGCCTCAATAGTGCTGCCCATGCTGTCACAGATGTTACAATGGCACAGATATAAAGATGAGTCCTCTATCTATCTCTATGGCTTGTACTGATTCATAGTATGTTGCTTGGATATGCATTCAAACAATTTGCCTCAACTTTCTTTGAGATTTTTGACTTGGGTTAACATTTAATAATTACATTCATCTACTGTAGACTATAATCCCCTCATCCGTATTTGTCCTATCTCTAATCTCCCTCTGATCCTTGAAGAATGAAAGTAGGCACAAATTACAAGATCAGGAGCTATAGGTTTTTTTGAAATATTGGACGGAATGGCCTTTTTGTTGCAGAGGGAGCAAGCAACACAGGGGAGCCAATGGAAAGGCAGCAGGTCGTTTTTGTTAATGAACAGATTCATGTGAATATGTTTTATGGTGAAAATGATGTTGTTGGAAAAGGGAAGAGCTTGGTTTGGCTGCGTGCTCCCTCACTGTGTTCTTGCCTCTTTAGAAAAATAAGCTTTGTCTTTAATGGCAGAATGTGGGCATTCGTGGGAATTCTACAAAATGAAATCAAGACTACTAATCCATACTGGCTCCTTCTGCTGCAAAACCTCAAAAGAAGAATCATTGCTGTTGAATGGATAAAAATAGATTAAAGGCCTAGTGCAGTCAAAAAAAAAGATTTTACTGTGTTTTGTATATATTTGTTACGGCTTTCTTCCGTTGAAAGAGAAGCGGACCAAAATGCAGCGTGGTGGTTACTCATGTTCTTTAATGAAAATGAACAAAACATGAAGTAACTTAATTATACAAAACAACAAACGGAACGTGAAAACCTATACAGCCTATCTTGTGACAACAAACACAGAGACAGGAACAATCACCCACAAACACACAGTGAAACCCGGGCTACCTAAATATGGTTCCCAATTAGAGACAACGAAAATCACCTGACTCTGATTGAGAACCGCCTCAGGCAGCCATAGACTTTACTAGACAACCCTACTCAGCCACAATCCCAATACCTACTAAAACCCCAATACAAAAACACAACACAAAATAAACCCATGTCACACCCTGGCCTGACCAAATAAATATATAAACACAAAATACTAAGACCAGGGCGTGACAATATTTCCACAATATGAGGTCGCAATACTACTGTGAAATTATGAAAATTATGATCATGCCCTTGTTGTGTAACATACATTTTAGCCTGTTTTGGTGTGATGGAGTTTTGACATCACCAGGCGTTTATATTAGTTAATACACCAATAAAAGAGAGAGTTCCAAACCTCTTTGCCAATAACAGCTAGTTTTCCGTTTTCCCTTCCCCACTCAGACCACTCCCAGACAGTCCTAGCTAAATTCTTGCTTGAGAAATTGCTCTTTGCTAAGAAGCAAATTTTGTTTCTTTTTGACCATTTTAATTGAAAATAATCATACTGTGATTGTTTTCAATTAAAATGGTCAAAAAGAAACAAAAGGCACTTAATTGTTACCCAGAAATGATTTGATGTTGAGATAAAAACTGTTGCATTGGACCTTCAACCACTAACTTCTAATCTCTAGGCAATATTCTATTTTACTCTTAAGGATTACCCAATTCTTTTAATTTTCGCCCAAAATGACATAGCCAAATCTAACTGCCTGTAGCTCAGGCCCTGAAGCAAGGACATGCATATTATTGGTACCATTTGAAAGGAAACACTTTGCAGTTTATGGAAATGTGAAAGGATTGTAGTAGAATATAACACAATAGATCTGGTAAAAGATAATACAAAGAAAAAACCAACCGTTCTTTTGTATTTTTTTTTTGTACCATCATCTTTGAATTGCAAGAGAAAGGCCATAATGTATTATTCCAGCTCAGGTACAATTTAGATTTTTGCCACTAGATGGCATCAGTGTATGTGCAAAGTTTTAGACTGATCCAATGAACCATTCGGTTCAAAATGTTGTATCAAGACTGCCCACATGTGCCTAATTTGTTTATTAACTGACCTTTCGGTTACCATATTAAGCATTTAACCCATTTCCTTTTAGAAGACTAATACAGCCATAAAAGCAGGCTTCCACAGTGGTATTACTCAAATGATTAGTAGTTAATGAATGGGTGCCAACATGTGTTGTGGTAATGTATTCAACTGACTGATAGTGGGCCTGGTCCACTTTGGGAAGGCAGGCAGAGGGAACGTTTATTATTAAAGCCATATTAACAAGTCACAGGAAATGATTTTGGAAAGGAAGTCCTCCCCATACATCATATTGTCAAGCTATGACAAGCGCAATAATGCTACGAAAAAAATGTTCATGTCTTTTTTGGCAAGTATTTGTTATTCATTTAATTTCCTTACATCCTGTTACTGTAGAGGAAGGAGGGAGTGGCTGTGAAAGGCCCTGTCCAAGGAGGAAGGAGGGAGTGGCTATGAAAGGCCCTGTCCAAGGAGGAAGGAGGGAGTGGCTGTGAAAGGCCCTGTCCAAGGAGGAAGGAGGGAGTGGCTGTGAAAGGCCCTGTCCAAGGAGGAAGGAGGGAGTGGCTGTGAAAGGCCCTGTCCAAGGAGGAAGGAGGAAGTGGCTGTAAAAGGCCCTGTCCAAGGAGGAAATGGCTGTGAAAGATCCTGTCCAAGGAGGAAGGAGGAAGTGGCTGTAAAAGGCCCTGTCCAAGAAGGAAGGAGGAAGTGGCTGTGAAAGGCCCTGTCCAAGGAGGAAGGAGGAAGTGGCTGTGAAAGGCCCTGTCCAAGGAGGAAGTGGCTGTGAAAGGCCCTGTCCAAGGAGGAAGGAGGGAGTGGCTGTGAAAGGCCCTGTCCAAGGAGGAAGGAGGGAGTGGCTGTGAAAGGCCCTGTCCAAGGAGGAAGGAGGGAGTGGCTGTGAAAGGCCCTGTCCAAGGAGGAAGGAGGGAGTGGCTGTGAAAGGCCCTGTCCAAGGAGGAAGGAGGAAGTGGCTGTAAAAGGCCCTGTCCAAGGAGGAAATGGCTGTGAAAGATCCTGTCCAAGGAGGAAGGAGGAAGTGGCTGTGAAAGATGCTGTCCAAGGAGGAAGGAGGAAGTGGCTGTGAAAGGCCCTGTCCAAGGAGGAAGGAGGAAGTGGCTGTGAAAGGCCCTGTCCAAGGAGGAAGGAGGAAGTGGCTCTAAAAGGCCCTGTCCAAGGAGGAAGGAGGGAGAGCTGTGAATGGCCCTGTCCAAGTAGGAAGGAGGGAGTGGCTGTAAAAGGCCCTGTCCTCCCCCTCTGACCAACAGATCTTATTACTGCTCTCTGAGTGGATACGGTTGAACCCGGGAGCTCTCAGGATCCAGAAGTATTCACTGGCAATTTCAAGAGGAATTGCGTGTCCACTTTGGTTTAGGGGAAAAGCCAGTCAAGCGTTGGCTGACAAGGCCCATTTTGAAATAAAGTGCCCACGCAAGGAGAAGCTGAAGATGATCTGTTTTTAAAGGCCTGACAGACATCCGTTAACAAGGTTGAGGGTTTTGCTGTATTATTTTCCCTACGTGGATGTAGACCCATCCGGCCATAAAGACAAATAGAGAGCTTAAGACTAGTTTATATGAGGCTTTCCCTCAGCCGAATGGATCTCTGATAACCTTCACTTTGTAAAGCAGTTCATTAGTGCAGAGAGAAACATTAAGCATGTCTGGGGCACAGGCGCTTGTCTGATCTATGACACTGTAGTCCTCTGGATTCCTGTGGGTATCAGTCTGCACTGGATTGGTCCTGGGTTTCTTTATTAGACTGTTAGTATACAGCACGACATAAATCATGATAACATACAGAGGTCAATGTTGACCAGAACAGGAATTCATCAAAATCGTTTTTCGTTAAAGGCAGACTTAATAGCTGTATAGTATACAACCAAACATGGACAAGAAAGGTGACGTGTCATGGTTGGACAGTGGGAGTTTGCAGTTTAATTTTCTAAGTTTGTTTCACTTTTGTCCTTAGTTAACACTGGTTTAAGTGCTGCGCAGCATCTTAAATCGCATACTAAATTTCAAAATAAGGTATTTTGTAGCCTGGGGCGTGAAACATTATTTTTTCAACTCCTCTCAAGTCCCTGACTCTTCTAGGCACTACGCCACCGCAGGAAAGAGGCACGCTCTATGACTTATTGACAGATCATTTAATAGTGAGATAATAAGGACCTGGACAGACAGTGCCTGAGCCTCCCTTTCAACTGCATGAACTGTGTCCTCTTCTCAAGGACAGAGGCGTTGCCTATTAGAGGGCCCAGACTGGTGCCCTGTCAAAGTCTGGAAACTTTCATCTTCCTGACAACTACTATGCATCAGCAACCTTCACGCCCTGCCAGGGCCCGGACACAGTTCAGGACACAGTTCATACTATTAGCAATATCAGCAACAAAAGAAAACACTCCCAACCTTGTAGGGGTTTCCAACCCCTAAAACAGTGACATAGTGTCATAGAAATGATGCTCAAAATCTCTCTCCTGACATGGTGCATTGTTTTCCAATTACATCGCCCCTAACAACCAAATAAAGAAAATTGGGAAGGGATGGGAAATCAATAATCCAAACATGATACCTTTGGAAGAAAAAAAAAACCTATTCAACCAGAAGGACAGTCCAAATGAAAAGCTCCCAGACAGACCTCCATGCTGACTTTATTGGTCCCTAAAAGACAAACAGCACAAAGGAGAAGGCCAGTCTATTTCCTGTCAGCTCCCCATTGCACCATTTAATTTGCTCTGTGACAGTGGACCCACACCCAGGGCCACGGGCCAGGGCCCACTCATTTACTAGAGTATTAAATGTCAATATATACTCACAACAAAGGTATGCCACCTCACGTCCAAACCTGTGGCTTCACTCATTTAGGCCTGATCCCCAGCAGCATGCCTCTGTATACATGGGCAGTCCGGAGCCAAAGATTCTCATTACCACAATCTGTTGTCCACTTATTCTTTGGGGGAAAGATCAAGAGCTCTGCCAACACAGAGGGAGCTGGATTGTGTCCTCACAGGCCCAGACATCTGCTGGATTCTGCTCTTTTCTTAACTGAGAAATTGGTTTTAGTCACTTTCCCAGAGTTCCAATGAAGTTGAACCTAAGAATATGCACTGGGGGAAAAAGGCTGTCTTTGAACAAGAGGGTAATAGAAATACTGTATATACATTTGGAAATATTGGATGATTAAATGGAAATGAATATCCTGCTGTGTTTTTGTCTCTCCATTCCTATTCCAAGTGTGTAAATCTGCTATAAAAAATAACTCCCTGATAACTTTAGCCACCAGGTGACATTGTCTGCGTCCCTTGAGTTCACAAAAGCTACCAATTAGCCATAGCAGGTGGAAGAGAAATCATACGGCCTCTCTGTGATTGCCTGAATCGTACTCCATATCAGTAATGTCTTTTAGAAGAGAAAAGGGAAAGAAAGGAATGATCAAACATTTTACACCCAATGTCATTTGCTGACAAAAAAAGGTTGTGGACATTAAGTTAATAGGCTTGCATGACAACAGAAACTGGGAGAGAGTAGAGGGAACTTAATAGCTCATTCACACATCTGTGGTCTGTATGCAAAGTGTGCTGCTCTGTTCGGTAATGCTATAGCTCATATCTCATTCCTTTCGATGTTCCCGAGGTTGGCAAGTCACTACACCTCCTTTCTGATCACTGCACTGGATTGGATTTAGCCCATCTCTTCTGGGATTCTCCTCTACCCCTATGCAAGCTAATATGTTTGCCATGTTTAATGATGCACAAAATCTTCCTGAGTAGAAGGTATTTATCTTTATCGGGGTTTCTCTCACAGTGCTCTGTCAGTTGGCAGCCCACAGTATGAGCCATTTACAGACCCTCCCGGGCAAAGCAGTACAAGTCCAGCATCAAGACAAAGCAAGAGCTGGCAATCATTAGCAACGAATTCCCGCCAAGCCAATAGGGTACAGGAGTAGCACAAAAGCACTGATGTTGAATAGATGACCAAATGGTTGACTATCAGGCCATAACTTACTTCCTTAGTCCTCTTCATCCCAGGTGGCACATAAGGCCGCAACAATCTTCTACCACTGGAGTCACAGCGTGTGTGCTGTCCAATGAGAGACCCATCTCTTCCAGCTCAGCCACCACTGTCAGATGCCATGTAGTTTGCGACCCTCACCGCTTGTGCTTTCCTGTTGGCGTCATAATAAACAGAAGAAAAAAAATGTGTTTTCAATTTACCATGATTAGGTTAGGCTACACGGATAGCTTACCTTTTCATCCTAATCAAAGACACTCATAATGCACATTCATCAGTCAGCCATTATAGACCGGTAGTTTACAATGACTATCCCACAATTTCATTAAGACGAGACAAAGGAATAACACACACTGATAATGTAGTCAAGGTCAAAATGACTGGCTGAAATAGTGGAGACCCTCAAGTTTTGGATAGCTGAGGTAACTGGCAAGAGATGCCATTGTTTGGATGCTGGATGATGGACCACACAGTGAGACGTGACCTAGCTGTTTACCATTCTTTTGTGCCACCAAACTAAAACGTCAAGATTCTCCCAAACATCCTCCACTTTGAACCACAGAACAACAGGATTGTTTTTGTTTAAGCTCAGAGACAGACAGTAATGATCTTGTCTATTTATTGGAAGGAGGAGGAGATGTGGATTCCAGGGATGTGCATGGGAGGTTGATAAGAGTATGTGGCAGGATAATGTGAATGCAATCAATAGTCGTTCCAGGTTTTGGGGTTTGAACTTCAACCTTGTTTGGCAGTGTAAATCCTATGCAGACTAAATCCCCCAAAAGCATCAGGATGTTTTGGATCGTCATCACAGCAAGCTCATATTAACAATACTGGGGCGTATCGGCACGGTCTATCAGCTGTTCACACAGTCTTCAGCTAAACACTTTGGCAAGACGTCAATCTGAATCCCTATGCCCCAGATGCTATATAAACATACTGTATCAAATGCAGTACCAAAGCCTTCTAGCCATCTTATAGATGGGTTGGTTGTTTAGCAACAAAACTGAAGCGTGCGCAACTATGGGACAAAACAGACTGGGTTGGCTTAGATTGTTGACAACATGTAAACTATAGTTCTTCTCCAATGTTTATTAAAAACATAAATACATTTGCACAATGACCGCTTGTTGTCTCTCAAATACAGTACCAATTAAAAGTTTGGACACACCTACTCATTCAAGAGTTTTTCTTTATTTTTACTATTTTCTACATTGTAGAATAATGGTGAAGACATCAAAACTATGATATAACACATATGGGATCATGTCATCAAAAAAGTGTTAAACAAATCAAAATATTTTTTTAAATTTTAGATTCTTCAAAGCAGCCACCCTTTGCCTTGATGACAGCTTTGCACACCCTTGGAATTCTCTCAACCAACTTCCCAACAGACTCACAGGAGTTCTCACATATGCTGAGCACTTGTTGGCTGATTATACTTCACTCTGCGGTCGAACTCATCCCAAACCATTTCAATTGGGTTGAGATCGGGTGATTGTGGAGGCCAGGTCATCTGATGCAGCACTCCATCACTCTCATTCTTGGTAAAATAGCCCTTACACAGCCTGGTGGTGTGTTGGGTCATTGTCCTGTTGAAAAACAAATGAAAGTCCCAAAAAGCCCAAACCAGATGGGATGGCGTATCGCTGCAGAATGCTGTGGTAGCCATGCTGGTTAAGTGTGCCTTGAATTCTAAATAAATCACAGACAGTGTCACCAGCAAAGCACCCCACACACCATCCCACCTCCTCCTCCATGCTTCACGGTGGGAAGCACACATGCAGAGATCATCCATTCACCTACTCTGCGTCTCACAAAGACACGGCGGTTGGAACCAAAAATCTCATATTTTGACTCATCAGACCAAAGGACAGATTTCCACCGCTCTAATGTCCATTGCTCGTGTTTCTTGGCCCAAGCAAGTCTCTTCTGCTTATTGGTGTCCTTTAGTATTGGTTTCTTTGCAGCAATTCGACCATGAAGGCCTGATTCACGCGGTCTCCTCTGAACAGTTGATGTTGAAATGTGTCTGTTACGTGAACTCTGTGAAGCATTTATTTGGGTTGCAATCTGAGGTGCAGTTACCTCTAATGAACTTATCCTGCAGCAGAGGTAACTCTGGGTCTTCATTTCCTGTGGCGGGCCTCATGAGAGCCAGTTTCATCATAGGGCTTGATGGTTTTTGCGACTGCACTTGAAGAAACTTTCAAAGTTCTTGAAATGTTTCATATTGCCTAACCTTCATGTCTTAAAGTAATGATGGACTGTCATTTCTCTTTGCTTATTTGAGCTGTTCTTGCCATAATATGGACTTGGTCTTTTCCCATAGGGATATCTGCTGAATACCACCCCTTTATAATTTTTTTATTTTACATATATTTAACCAAGTAGGCCAGTTGAGAACAAGTTCTCGCTTGCAATTGTGCCCTGGCCAAGATAAAGTAAAACAGTGCAACCAAAAACAACAACAGCTTACACATGAACAAATGTACAGTCAATAACACAAGATAAAAATCTATGTACAGTGTGTGCAAATGTAGAAGAGTAGGGAGGTAAAGGCAATAAACAGGCCATCGAGGCGAAATAATTACAATTTAGCATTAAGGGACTGACTCTTCCTGGTCAGTAGGAGACACCATATTACATTGTTTAAGGGATATGTCAGTGGAGACCACCTCTTCCTGTTCAAGAGGAGACACCATATTACATTGTTTAAGGGATATGTCAGTGGAGACCACCCCTTCCAGGGCAATAGAAGACACCATATTACATTGTTTAAGGGACTACCTCTTCCTGGTCAATAGGAGACTCCATATTACATTGTTTAAGGGATATGTCAGTGGAGACCACCCCTTCCAGGGCAATAGGAGACACCATATTACATTGTTTAACACTGGAGTGATAGATGTACAGATGAAGATGTGCTAGTAGAGATACTAAGGTGCAAAAGAGCAAGAGGATAAATAACAATATGGGGATGAGGTAGTTGGGTGTGCTATTTATAGATTGGCTGTGTACAGGTACAGTGATCGGTGAGCTGCTCTGACAGCTGATGCCTACCTTGTCACAACACAAGTGATTGGCTCAAAAGCATTAAGAAGGGAAAAAAATCCACAAATTAACTTTGAACAAGGTACACCTGTTAATTGAAATGTATTCCAGGTGACTACCTCATGAAGCTGGTTGAGATAATGCCAAGAGTGTGCAAAGCTGTCATCAAGGCAAAGGGTGGCTACTTTGAATAATCTCAAATATAAAATATATTTTGATTTGTTTAACCCCTTTTTGGTTACTACATGATTCCATGTGTTATTTCATAGTTTTGATGTCTTCACTATTATTCTACAATGTAGAAAATAGTAAAATAAAGAAAAACTCTTGAATGAGTGTTGACTGGTTCTGCACATCGTTACAGTTGTTGGTTAGCTAGCTAGTGAATTTGAGCCATATTAGCATTGACATGAAATCAGTCAAAACACCTAAACAAAATACATGATATCAATAACAAGATTAAACTAGCTGAAATTAGTCTCTAACGATTCCCCACATGGCAGTTTCGTGTCATTGTCGGTGGCTATCTGGCCACCCCGAATCACAACAACCCACAGACTGTTGGTGGCTATCTGGCCACCCAGAATCACAACAACCCACAGACTGTTGGTGGCTATCTGGCCACCCAGAATCACAACAACCCACAGACTGTTGGTGGCTATCTGGCCACCCAGAATCACAACAACCCACAGACTTCTGCTCCTTTGAAGCGTGTGCATCGTTTTCATGACTTTGTCAGATAACCCATCCATAGTTACAGAAATAGATTATCTTCTGTTATTAGCATTTTGAGAGTATTGTATTTGTCAATCATCACCTCATCTTACTGTTAGTATAGCAATCACTGGGTTTTGTTGTTCCTTGTGATGTTTGCCGTTCTCTGTCTAGCCTGCACTTCTTCCTTTAGCGGTCTGTGCATGGTTCACAAAAATTCAGGATAGAGTTGGCTACACGTAGCATGTATGAGAGACGTCTTTTAATTACAATGTCATGTACAGTATATGAGGCTTGTTAGGCATGCAGCCATCATAATCCTCAAGCTCAGTCATTTCAACTGTAAAGAAAACGTGTTGAAAAACCCTCCAGTGCTCGGTCACCCTCACACTTGGGTTACAATTCAAAGTTGTTGAAGATGCAGTTGTTCAAACTCGACATAATATTACCTTGTACAGTGCATTCCCCCCGAAATCATTCATACCCCTTGACTTACTCCACATTTTGTTGTGTTACAGACTGAATTCAAAATGGATGAAATATCATTTCTCACACATCTACACAGAATACCCCATAATGACAAAGTCAAAACATGTATTATTATTATTATTACATATATATATATATATTTTTTTTTATGTATTGAAAATGAAATACAGAAATAGCACATTTACATAAGTATTCACACCCCTGTTAGAATAACCTTTGGCAGCGATTACAACTGTGAGTGTTTCTGGGTAAGTCTCTAAGAGCTTTGAACACCTGGATTGTTCAATATTTCAAGGAGATTTAAGTCTACTTACTTATTGACTCAAGACATTTCAGCTTTTCATGTTTTATTAATTTGTAAACATTTCAAAAAACAATTCCACTTTGACATGGGGTATTATGTGTAGGCCAGTGACAAAAACAAATCTACATTTCATCATTTTTCATTTCCGTCTGTAACACAACAAAATGTGGAAAAAGTCAAGGGGTGTGAATACTTTCTGAAGGCACTGTATGTAACCAATGCCGTATGTTCAAAATGTACAGCACACACTTCACCACTAACAGCAGGCACTTCCAACACAGAACATCCACGGAGATTCTTTGACATCTGCTTACACGAGGACACATCGAATTCCAGCTAAATATTCATTGTTCACATTTCAAAATGTACATCTGATTCAAAATGAAGCCTAGATATGCCATGCATTTCAGATTTGTGATGCAGAAGATGTCTTGTACAAGAAGCTTCCTCCCTCTCTGTAAAGACTGGAGAAGACTGCTGCGGTATGATTATTAGGCTCTTCTCTCTGACTATGGCGAAAATACTTTGAGGCAGACGGCTTATTATGCTATTCCCTTTCATGTCTTTGGAATAAACTTATCACTTTAATGCTCTTTTTCAGATCTCTCATTGATTCACATCCCCTCTGGCTTGTCAGGAAACTTCCGATGGAGATGAAAAGAGAAAGAGAAAGAGAATAAATGCTCTTGGATATGCAAGCCTCCTTAATCAGCTGGAGAAAAACAGTCAAAGTTCACCGAAAGGTCAGGACTTAAGAGGAAGTAGTCCACAATATCTTCCTCGACATAAAGTATAGCCCAAGATTGACGCTGCTTAACAGTAAAGGTGGCCACAGTATTATACTGACAAAGTCTCGCCTGCCTTATAACCGGTGACCTCATGAACTTGATTTCTCAGGTAAGCCATGACTTCTGTCTTTTGCAAACAAACAGGGAATAATATATTTTTAAAGATATTTGTTACTGTAGTTATTCCTCGTTTTCTTCAAAATGACGAGTGAAGGTGATAGGAAGAACGTGGAACAAGTGAGCCATCCATCCACATCAATGGAGACATCCAATAGTCCAATTGACACAGTCTAAGAGCTGGTGTCCATTTACTTATCAGCAGGCTGTTGGTTTCATGGCAGACCGAGGCCAGGTTGATATGATTTCACATTTTCCACATAAGAAAGGGACACTGCTCTCTGTACCTGCCATGTTTTTGGTGCTCTGATCCCGGCTTTGATGAGGTCATGAATCTGTCTGGCTTACCACACGCTAAACAATGGCTTCAAGATGAAGTCAACGTCAAGGTTGATTGACATAGAGAGCAGGATTTCCACTCAAAAGTTTCCATGCAGATATAGTAATGTCATAAAGCTGAAGAATTTTCTCTGTGTTGAAGCAATCTTGTGTGGGGGCTCTCTCTCTCTCCGCACATCCGATAGTTCCAGTTCTGTAACATCAAGGGCTGGAGCTGCCAATTCCCTCCCATGCGGCCTTGGAGCTGGAACGCCAATACCAGGTGAAAACGGCAGAAGTTTTCCATTAATCCTCGCAGTGGGCCTGTCTGGGCTGGGGAGGCTGGGAGGACATAGGACTGGGTCACCTCCACAGGCACGGCTGGGCTAGCGTTACTACCTCAAGACTGGGAGTTGACAGGAACGCTACTGTCTCCAGGGAGAAAGACTGGCCCAATTAGACAACCAAGCCACCTCTAGAATGAGCCGAGTGGAAGAGGAGAAGTACTTTATTGCCCCACAAGGAAGAGATTGAACGTGTGTGTTAATAGATTGGTTGATGGTTATCCTTTCAGTACTTCAAAGTACAGTAGAGGCAGACGCAAAAACGTTTTATGAGTGATGGCTTTCTTTGGACATTATTGCTATTTTAGCTTGTCACGGTTTGAGACAGGCTGGATTATAGGATATTAGGATATAGGATATTCAGGATGGATTATAGCCTTTGAGACTATAATGCTTGTCCAATTAAAGCACTATAGATAATCCTGTTGATTTGAACCTTTTATTTTGATATAAAGAGGAGTATAAAATACCTGTGATGACTCATCTTACTGCCATGAAACAGAGGAGTACAGAAATCAACAATAAATTGCACATCTGATCTGAAATCTCTTCTGTTAGACAGGCTAACTGTGGTATCAGTGATTCTTTTTTAAATATGTTATTCCATAATGATCATACATTTTAAGGTCCCAGTTCTAGTTTCAGACACATTTGTCCTTAGCTCATATTATCAATTTGTAGCTAAGTTATGTCTCGGAAATCAATTAAGCGTGCACAGGTTACAATAAGGGGTTCAATTAACCAGAGCCGTATGCTTGCTCACTCGTAAATAATCAAGCGACAGATCCTGGGACAGCCTGGAACCAGAACAAGAGCAACACAAAAAAAAAAGCCTAAATGAGGTGCGATTTACAGATCAATCAAAAGGCTTTTATGAAAATGCTCAGAAAAGGGAAAGATGCTCAAAATCGACCTGTGATGAATACACTTGTGTATGAGTGTGTGGGGGAATCGATGTCAGATGATTCATTTCTGGGGTCATAATGGCAGTGAGCAGGCTCCCCAGGGAGTCTCAACCTTTTTATTTGCAAGCAATCCTGTGTGTTCGATCCCCCCTCTCCTCTGGGAAACCACCACAATACACCCCCTTGACTGGGATACAGCCGGTGACACACAATTTATCAAGAAACCAATAAAGGCGGTTAACGCAAAACGACATTTTCAACACCAATATAAATCACCCTATCAACTTCTTAACGGTGAGTATAATGGTAACAATAGGTGTCAATGTCTCTCTCTAAATTAGAGAACAGTGACACCTGTCTGCCTTTGATTAGGTCCACGTCAAAGAAAGCAACCCTAATCCACATAACAGCCACTTTGTGCCTGTAGTCAGTGGTGACCTGTAGTCAGTGGCGTGTCTAAAGTTCAGTCTGAACTGGGCTGGAGGGTTTCAAAAGGCAGAGAGATAGAGAAATCCAGTCAGTTCTGGCGAGAGATATTACACTGCTGTACCATATTTATCTTCACTCTGAGGCTTTTTGCCTTAACATTCTACAAAGCACTCATTAAGCCACTGTAAATTGCGGGTACTGCACTCCCTCTCTTTGGTTGCAGCCTCGTCCCCCTCTCTCACTGGGCTCTATGTGATGTGTCACTTCTCTCCTGTCTCTCTCTCTCTCTCTCTGTTCTCTCTTTCTCTTTGGCTGCGGTTTCTTACCTCTCTCCCCGGGCTCTGCGTAGGTTGTGTGGTGTGTCACTTCTCTCCTGGTGCGTGGACTATACTACGCTGCCCGGTCACAGCCAGGCCACGTAATTGAACAGCTCTACTCCTGAACTAAATTTGATTCAGAGGGAAATAAGGCTGTGCTCCTGGGATAGCTTCAAAAGGAGCTGGGCTGGGTCGGGGCATGATTCTGCAGGTCTGCTGGGCGGCGGAGGTGCAGGGAGGTATAACATGGAGGGAAATCTGGACAGGCACCATACCTAAATCCAAGGTGAAATGTCAGTGATGTCGAGGCCTTTGAATTGGTTTCCTTTATATAGAATATAGCCATAATTTGGACATTCCTGGACATTTTTGGAGATAAAATATTCCCTCAGAATAAATGGGTCAGTGTCCACTCTCAAACCCCTTAGCTCCTCCTGTGGCTGACCCTGTTCATTATTCTTCAGTTATAACCCACACACTTAAAAAAATAAAAAAAATAAATGGGACTTCAAACATGTAACGGACAGATAATCAAGATATCTTCTCTCATTGCATCTCGCTGCCAAAGTGGCTCATTGAATGCAGACACACAGACGAGATGGCGAGAAGACTATCTACAGAACTCCTAAGTTTCGCAATATTGCTGCGATGAGATCTCACTCTGGGTGCTAGTCGGCTTTTTTTTCCCTGTGTTTTGCGAGCGCTGAAATGAGCACAGGGTTTAAATGGCTTTCTGTGCCCGCGGAGGTCTGATACAATTTTATCCTGACAAAACATTTGTCATTTCTTTACCGGCGAAGCTGATCTGGCAGGCTTTACTGTAGCTCTCCAAACACCTGAGCAAGCCACCATGAATACCAATACATCACTACACCTCGCCTGCCTTCACCATGTCTGCAAGAGACACTATCTGCTTAATGCGAGATGTCTGCAATTGTAAATTCAATTAAGTACCTACTCCCCAAATGCTCTTATATCCCCATCAACGTTATTGTGAAATGTATACAGTATGTTGCAAATGTACCTGTGTCCATGATATATACTTGTAGCATTACTTGCCATGTCCATTAAATTAATATTATAAAATGTTATCTGGGTATAGACTGTGGAACAGCACGGAGTTCGTCTGTTTGTGACAACTATTACCAAAAATGAAATTTGATGGCTGCCTGTCAGTGGGGGGGAATCGATACAGTTACATATCAAGCTATTATTTTTTTACAATATATCATATCGTTTCTGACAATATCGCAATATTATTTTTAGGCTAGGTGGTTGTACCTGCACCAAAACGCCAGTATTTTTCCTTCATAGCTTGTTCACCATCTTCTTTTTAAATATGGAGCCAATTTTGTTTTCAGCACTTTTATTTCCATGACCGATCAAATCTTGTTTTCTCATGGCTCTCTCTCGTCCCTCTGCAGCAGACATATGGTGAGCAATATGTTTGGAACATCGAATCGCAATAAAATCACAGTATCGAATCGCAATACATATAGAATCGTTAGAATCGCAATAGATATCTTATTGGCACCTAAGTATCGTAATAATATTGTGTATTGAGGTCCCAGGCAATTCCCGGCCCTACAATTGAGCAGAGCGTGTATACTTCTACTACATAACTGAATCCCCCTGCCAGTGGCTTCAAGACCCTCCTTAGTCTCTGTCACTGCTTTCTAGACTTATAATACGGGAGTCTGCAGGAAGCCTGATGGCCATCATGGAGGTGAAGGGCATTTCAGGAGTATCAATGCTCCCCTCCCATTCCCGGATACTCCCTTCTAGCATCATGTCCCCTGGAGCCACAACTCAACAGGGGCAGAAAGAGACCCTATCGAGGCCACATGTAGCCACGAGCGATGCGGCAACGGCAAGTATCCGACTCATGTACAGTACCGCAAGCCTGTTAGGTTGCTGATTTGTTTGTGGCAGTAAATTAGAATCTCTTGAAGTTTGGCTTGATGTGTGGCTTGGGGGGGTGAGCAAAAAGGAATCAGAGATCATAGGCAAGTAGGATGGAAAAAAGAGTGGATACCGCTGAGCCAGATGTTGACTCCAGTCATCAGTGGGCAGGCAGCAGGGGGAGGGTGGGGGGGGACGTATTAGACCCAGGAGCTGTCTAATTGTGGAGTCCAATCTTAAATCTGTGATAATTACAAGTGATCTGGAGTGAATTATAACAACCAGGAAGCACACCCCGGAGGAAAATGGAGGAGGCTACATTTCATGTGGAAACCCGGTGTGACTGCCTGCCAGCCCTGCACTGAGCACAGTGGTGGGCTTAATAAGGAAATATTAAGCAAATTACCTGTGAAAATGGGCAGTCATTTCCATGCCCCGAGCAGGCCTTTTTTTATCCAGTTAGACCTTTAGAGTCATTCATCCGTGTGCACATGATTCTTCTCTGGTCTGACCGATCAATGGGGGTTTTGATGAAAGATATTACATTGTTTATTCATAAGGCCACATTATTAACGACAAGCTTATGAGCCAGAGGATGACACGGATGCATGTTTTTCCTTTCTAATCAACCTCAGGTGACTCTTGTCCTCCCTCTTGCCTCATCCCTCTCTCCCACCTCAATATCTCTCTAGCACCCCCCTCTCTCTCTCCCTCTATCCCTCTTTCGAGCACACAGAAGCAGAGCACTGTAACAGAATGCAGTCGTTAGCACGCGGCCATATCATCCATTTTGTCAGCTCTGACAAATCATTTAATGGGATGTGGTCTGGTCATGGACCCACGGAGTGATACCTCCTATTTACTGTCCCCGTGGCATGCTCCATTGCTCTGCCCGTAAATAGGAATCAAACAGAGTTGAGTCCCAATAAATGACAAAGAGGGACAGATTACCTCAGATATGTATATATTCCCCTTTAATCTTTTCAGCTCTGTCATTTTCTCCTCTCCTTTCTTCCTTGTTCATAGTGTGCCCCCTATAGGGCAGTATATGTATTGCAGATCCCTTTGTTTGACTCCAAGCCTGCTACAGTATCTTATAATATTGGCTCTACAAATTACAGCAGTGCCAGATCTTGCAATGGACGTTCACCTTGAGTCAGGTCCTCTTTTCATTTGTGGTTCGCAGACGGAGCTAATAACTTTTCCCAAAAGAATCAGAAAATATGTTATCTTTGGGGCACACAATATCCTTTGACATCTCGACATAGTAAATAGTCTTCCATTTAACACACCTTTTCAAATTGGTTTAACAGCAGACTATTGAATATGAAATCTCTTCGACAATATAATAACCAGGGACTGTAAAGAAATAACACTTAGCTGGGAAAGGCTTACAGTGGAGAAATGGATTTTGTTTTGGCTGGAAATAACAAGAAATATTCTAACTCTCCCTGGTGCAGTTGGTGGTGCCTCCACTTGATCTGTCGACTGACACTGCAGCGTGATACGCTATTACTGCAGTGTCAGTCGACAGATCAAGTGGAGGCACCACCAATGGCCAGGTTGATGTACTGTCATACCGTAGCTACCTTCACTGATACCACCTTAAGTTACAAACTTGACCAAACTTGAGTAGTGCTGCTTGAACTCATTTATGAGAGGAGATTGTTATTCTGTTGATGGTGTCAATGTGTAATCTGTACAATTATCGAATGAAATGGTAAGTAATCATCTAATTTCGCAGACTGTTAGGGTCAGTGGTGAACATTAGAACCATGTAAACCACTGGCAGGCAGCCATCATACACATAAAATTTAGAACACCAGATAGTACATACAGCATGCTGGGGGATTGAGAGAGGAGGATGAAATATAGATGAATTGTAGGTGAATCGGAGTTCAAATCAAATTAAAACCATTTTCAATCCTTAATTGATTCAAATCGGTGTTCATTGGATTGGGAACACTTTTTTTAATGAACCCACCACTCTCCTTGATTATATTCACATGGGCACATTGTAGTTTCTCTCTGCATCTGCAGCTCATGTTGCCTAACAGAGGAAGTGCTTAAAACCACACAGTGGTAGCTATTTGAAACTACAGTATACTCCTGTATACAGCATCAGATGAGACTGTTTTCTTTAACTTCTCTTTCAAAGACCATTATAGTATTACATCTGTTATAATCTCCACCCGGCACAGCCAGAAGAGGACTGGCCACCCCACATAGCCTGGTTCCTCTCTAGGTTTCTTCCTAGGTTTTGGCCTTTCTAGGGAGTTTTTCCAAGCCACCGTGCTTCTACACCTGCATTGCTTGCTGTTTGGGGTTTTAGGCTGGGTTTCTGTACAGCACTTTGAGATATCAGCTGATGTACGAAGGGCTATATAAATAAATTTGATTTGATTTGATTACATTACGACCTGCGACAATAAATTAATTTGAGCAGGTAAAATACTAGGGTCGGGACCATACCAGTATCGTGATACTCGTTAGTATCGTGGCAAGGAAACAAACACAAAGCATCTTTAGGAAAACAGCCCTAATGTTGGAAATAAACATCATTATCCAGAGTCACGTTTATTTATTTTGCAAGTTAACACACAATATTTTACATATAGCAGGTTTTGAAAGGACCAAAGAGTTTAGTCTGCTTTTGTATTTTCATTTTTTGCCATGGAGAAAATATTGCCATACTGTTATCGTCACAGCCCTGTAAAATACTGTATTCATACACACACACAGAGGGAAAGTTTTCAAAACACAAGTGTTGCGAGCAGGTGGGTACTATAGTTCTCCAGTGATCTTCAACTCATTTGCCATATCTGTATGATAAAGAGCATTGGCACGGCATCTCAACTCCATCATTTAGTACATTCAAAGATGTGCCCCGAGTGGCTCTGTGGGCACACAATCAACCAAACCAACAGAGTAGAAATACCCTCCGTGTGACAAAACCATATGCACACTTCATATAGTAATAGCTGCAGAAAGTAATTGTGCAGTGAAAATCCTAAATCGTACATAAATGAAGTCTTTGGGATGCACCCGCTTTCCCCTAAGTGCTTTATATTAAACTCAGCTCAACAACTCCTTGGCCGAGGAGCCTTGGACAAGGTCCTCAATGATATATAAGACAATAAACAATACACTTCAGTGGGTAGGTGAGAGTCTTCCACCACCACATGAGCGTGAGGCTTTTTAAAATAACAGTTGCTTCAGGCTTCTTTCTTTTTGTTATCAGATCACCTTTTAATTATTTCCAGGACAGGGAAACTGGTTTAAATGTTGTGAACTTAGCACAATGGGCGCAGCAGGCCACTTGCTAATCCTGTTTCCAAATGAGAGCCACTTGTCAAGGTCAGTCTCCAACTCTGTTATTAATTTGTCCCCTGACAATAACTTCCTGGGGTATTCCCAGCCATCTTCCCATCAGAACAACCCAATCTCATGACCGTAAGTCCAGGCATCGACAGCAACAGTGGCCTGCAGGCTACCAATTGAATCTCTCACCCTCTACATCTTTTTCAAATGACCATGTAATATCAGTGCTGTTACACAGACATGATCAGAAAAATGTCTTGGAGACAGGGAAGGAAGATAACTAAGGGAAGATAGAGTGGAAGGGAGCTGTATAACCCCCAGTACACTCTCTAAAAAGTCTTCATAGTAAGGAGAAATTCGAAGGAATATATGGGGCCTGTAGAGACCTATGCTGAATATGTTATGAATTCTGTATGGCATAGTACATATTGCCTGAAGATAAAGAGTATCCAAGATGGCAAGAGAGATACTTCCTCCTGTGCAGCACTATGATCACAGTCCGCACCAAAATCAAAATCAATGCATCAAACCAAACCACCACAGTTGTCAGCAAACACATTTGTCAGGCTGCGACATCGCCACTGTGTCCTTTCTTTGAGCGTTCCCAGCTTGCAATCACCGTTAAAAAAAAAATCATGCTGCCTGTCAGAACCAATAATGCCACCTCACACATTTAGCAGTCCTGACATCTTGGTGAACCACAACCATCAAATGCTGAAGTCTGGCTTTGGGTGTTGGAAGGGAGCCAATGGGTGGGCTGAAGAGTGAGTGAGTGAGTGAGTGAGTGAGTGAGTGAGTGAGTGAGTGAGTGAGTGAGTGAGTGAGTGAGTGTGCGAGTGAGTGAGTCGGAGGGAGGGAGGGAGGGAGGGAGGGAGGGAGGGAGGGAGGGAGGGAGGGAGGGAGGGAGGGAGGGAGGGAGGGAGGGAGGGAGGGAGGGAGGGAGGGAGGGAGGGAGGGAAAGTTGAGCTGTATCTATGTGTGTTTTTAATTCTCCCCGGTCGGTCTCCATACTAGAAACAAATGAAGTCTTGTAGACTAGTGAACATAGCCGAGGTGGGGTTGGGAATAGGACATGAAGGGGAGAGAAGAGAGTGGCTCATAGACTCAACACTGTGCTTTTGTGAATAATTCAGTCACAGGCTTGGAGTGGGAATGCTCACTCTGGTCAAGACAACACCAGAGACCACCACAGCAAAAGAGCCACGGCCCCACAGACCGACAGTGAAGTTCTGGTATTAGACATTGAAGGACAAGGAGACACTGTTTTTTCCACCTGCGAAAACACCTTCAGAAGAACCCCATGACAGCACACTGCTGAGTAGCTATTTTTTAAGAATGTCTATATTGAGGTCTGACAAGGTGTATAGATTCTCTTACACATTTATGAGGCAGCTCTAGGCAGGGTTGAAGTCGAAGAGCAGGAAACGACTTCATTAGCCCACCACCTATGGGATTCAGCAGCTCTCTATGGAGCTCTCAGCTGCACTGGGTAATCACAGATAAAGATAGATACTTAACAAGGCCTGGCAGGGCTGACATTACATTGACAGTGTGCTACCAATGTTACCATGATGCAAGCGCACGTGAGATTTGGTTCCGGGTGCCGACATTACCTTCACACAGAAAGACACTGTTTCCAACCTGTCATAATATGATTTGCTATTATGCATATATTCAAACATTCCAAATGATTAGACTCTATTATGAAACATTTGTGCACTATCTTATTCCAGGAGGGAAAAATATAAATAGACCTGCAACTTTTATACAGCACTTACTTTATCTTAATTCATTAATTGGTGTTCCTGTAGTGTACTATTGAAAGTTCGACCCAGGGGAGAATGGGGTGTGAAAACACGTTTGTTTGTTCATTGATTACCACTCAGACCCTCCAGCTGGAACCAGACCTGATGCGTATCTGCTGCTATGTTTGCCTTTGCACCTGCACTGTTGTTTACTAGTCCAGAGAAAGGGTTACAACCACATAAAAGTCAGACAAGTGAGGGATTGGCGATGCCTTTGAATCCAATGCCTGGATGAGTCCATGCATCACAGCACTGACAGGTGTTTCAGCACTTAAGGCCTATAGCACTCGGCTTGAGTGTGGCAGGGGACTCATCACAACTGAATGCAGAATCATTTTTTGGGGCTTTTGTTATGAGACACAAATGAGAGAGGTTTGTAATTCAGGGGACGTAGGAAAATAGATGTAATGAATGCTGATACTCGGTTGAAAACAGGAATTCAACCAAAAGGGGAAACAACTGCAACTGTAAAATGAATATGGTATGTATAAGCTGGAAGTAGATGCATAAGGGTTGTCCATTAGTTTACTCCAAGTAGGGGTGGGATGGTATGGTAGGGAAAAATGATAAAGGAAAATATATAAAAATATATGGACACTACTGGTCAAAAGTTTAAGACCACCTCCTCAATCAAGTTGTTTTCTTTATTTTTACTATTTTCTACATTCTAGATTAATAGTGAAGACATCAAAACTATGAAATAACACATGGAATCAAGTAGTAACCAAAAAAGTGTTCAACGAGTCAACATATTTTTTAGATTCTTCAAAGCAGCCACCCTTTGCCTTGATGACAGCTTTGCACACTCTTGGCATTCTCTCAACCAACTTCACCTGGAATGCTTTTCCAACAGTCTTGAAGGAGTTCCCACATATGCTGAGCACTTGTTGGCTGCTTTTCCTTCACTCTGCGGTCCGACTAGTCCCAAACCATCTCAATTTGGTTTGTGCTCGGTTGATTGTGGAGGCCAGGTCATCTGATGCAGCACTCCATCACTCTCCTTCTTGGTAAAATAGCCCTTACACAGTCTAGAGGTGTGTTGGGTCATTGTCCCGTTGAAAAACAAATGAAAGTCCCACTAAGCCCAAACCAGATGGGATGGCGTATCGCTGCAGAATGCTGTGGTAGTCATGCCGCATAAGTGTGCCTTGAATTCTAAATCAATTACAGACAGTGTCACCAGCAAAGCACCCACCCACCATCCCACCTCCTCCTCCATGCTTTACGGTGGGAAATACACATGCGGAGATCATCCATTTACCCACACCATGTCTCACAAAGACACGGCGGTTGGAACCAAAAATCTCCAATTTGGACTCCAGACCAAAGGACAAATTTCCAACTCCATTGCTGGGGTGTCTTGGCCCAAGCAAGTCTCTTATTAATACTGGTATTGCGCTGCCATCCTGTTAGAAGGTAACAGATTGTTTTATTACGGTGGTAAAGATGGATTTTCATTGTGTTCTATGGTGTTTATCGCCACCTAGTGGAGCTTTCTGGTACTTAGAAAGATTGTACGCAAACAGGAAGTAGAGAATTTGTTCTGCACGCATAGAAGCAGCTAAAAACAACGCTACGGTGCAGGTCTTTCAGTGTAGTTATTTCTTGTCACGCTTCAGCCTCTGAAAATATTTGTTTGTAAGTTCGATTCAAACATATTGCTAGTGATGATAATCTTGTTATTGATAGAGTCGCTTACATATCAATGTTGTTTGGTTGCATTTACTCACACAAATTGCAACGCCTTTCATGTATGTCGTTAGCTGTATTACTTTGCTCGTGCGTCAGGCAAACTAATTGTAAAATATACAATACTGTAGTTTTGTTACTGTTTCTAGTGTTATGCTTTGTTATTCTACATAAATGGTTGTACATTATTAGAGTAATGAAAGGAGCCAAATACCATATGAGTAACAATTAGCTATTTGGCTATCATGCCAGATGCATGCTACCTTAGCACGTGCTTTGTATTCATGAAACTTCAAATGTTTAATGTACAGCTACAGTATGTCGGTGTGAATTGAATACTAAAGTATATTCTTTTCTGTATTTTGCAGTTTCACAACATAAATGTTTTCAATATATTAATTGAAGAAAAGTCACGCCTTGGGAGTTTTATTGAAGACTTAGTTGTTAGCTATCTGTCTATCTTTTGCATGGGAACGCAACTCAAGGTCAGAATAGGTATCCTTTAGTAGTGGTTTCTTTGCAGTAATTCGACCATGAAGGCCTGATTCACACAGTCTCCTCTGAACAGTTGATGTTGAGATGTGTCTGTTACTTGAACTCTGTGAAGCATTTATTTGGGCTGCAATTTCTGAGGCTGGTAACTCTAATGAACTTATCCTCTGCAGCAGAGGTAAGTCTGAGTCTTCCTTTCCTGTGGCGGTCCTCATGAGAGCTAGTTTCATCATAGCGCTTGATGGTTTTTGCGACTGCACTTGAAGAAACTTTCAAAGTTCTTGAAATCCGTATTGACTGACCTTCATGTCTTAAATAAATGATGCAATGTCGTTTCTCTTTGCTTATTTGAGCTGTTCTTGCCATAATATGAACTTGGTCTTTTACCAAATAGGGATATCTTCTGTATACCCCCCTACCTTGTCAAAACATAACTAATTACGTTAGCTCAACTGTCCAGCGGGGGACCCACCAATCTTGTAGCGGTTTTAAGAAGGAAAGCATAACTGTTAATTGAAATTAATTCCAGGTGACTACCTCATGAAGCTGGTTGAGAGAATGCCAAGAGTGTGCAAAGCTGTCATCAAGGGGTGGGTATTTGAAGAATCTCAAACATAAAACGCTTTTTTGGTTACTACATGATTCCATATGTGTTATTTCATAGTTTTGATGTCTTAACTATTATTCCACAATGTAGAAAATAGTAAAAATAAGGAAAAACCCTGGAATGATTAGGTCTTCTAAATCTTTTGACCGTTAGTGTATATATATTATATATATTTATTACCAGTCTAAAGTTTGGACACACCTACTCATTCCAGGGTTTTTCTTTATTTTTACTATTTGAGCTGTAATCAAAATATTCTGGAACAATATATTTGGAGAGTCTCAAACAGATGATTTAAATACAAACTGTTCAACCAATTATCCCCTAAATAACCCTAAAGTTATGTTTAAACAGAACAAAACAAACACTTGTTCACAGTTGAGACTGACATTTATCTCAACGAGTAGCATCTCACATAAAAATGGAAATAGAACAACCAAATCAACTAGTTTTTTCCGATATCAACAAAACAAACGGTGCAATCGATGATACAAATCATGGACGCTACACTGAACGATGAGTGCTGAAACAGCACAACACTTAACGCCTGTTATCGTTTGAGTACGGTGGAGGCTGGAATGGAGTATACGGAATGGCATCAAACACATGGAACAGCTCGAGCCTGTCCTCTCCAATTAAGGTGCCACCGCCTGTGCTTCAGTATCTAGCTATAGAATCCAAATAAAGGAATTGTAGCCTACAAAGAACAGATAAGACAAATGTGGGTCATTATTAACTGCTTATAGTTCAAAGTTATCAATGGCAGGGTTTGGGCAAAAGAGATTGAGAGAAAGAAAACCTGTGGAAATGAATTCTAACTGATGGGTGGAATAAAGGAAATGTGCCTACTCCTACATGCTGTCAGGTGAGACCACTGGCTATATTTGACATATACTATACCTAGGAGTGTCATTGGCTTCTAATTGACAAACTACCAATCTACTATCAACATGTAGGCTACTTGCTACTGGATGGGTGTAGCTGTCCAACAGGTCCTCCACACACAGCAGATGGTAAGAACTGATTTTGTTTTTACACAGCTGGTGAGTCCTGTGGTGAGAATAGAACTGGCACAGCTGTGGTAGAGAGAGAAATGTTTGTTGCTTTGGTTCAAGAATATGAATGTTAAGTAGTTGTGTTGTTTTTTTCTTATTTTTGGGGGGGTAATTAAATGGCCAGACTGTTTTTATTCAGTTGTGTTAGCATGGTATCATTACAAATGTATTCAAATGCTGTCCAAAACTGCTGTTGAGCAGGAAATAATGGCGAAATACAATACAATTATTCCATAATTATGCATTTACAGATGGTGTACCACATTCAATCACAAATACGATTATTTTGTGCCTATTGTTAAAGTTTGTTTGGCTTTTATCAACGTGATTGAGAACCAAGCATTACAGAATGTGTAAATCTGCAATTTCAAAAGTTAAACAGATAAATCAAATGACAGAATACTTGACATAAGGTTCACTTCATGACCTATTCATGTTGAAGCCAGGGGCGGTCTGGAACAGCCCACATTACACCACTCCCCCGGCGGGTCACCAGCCACATACACCCTGACCCTATAAGCCCTACTTAGACACAGGCAGCAGTCCTAACACATAACATTGTCAGTACAGTACAGCGTTTCTCAACCATATCTACACAAGTGACTGGCGAGACATGGTCCTCCACCTCGTTTTTTTTAACCAGCTCATGTTTAAAACAAAAAACAATATGTAAAAACAGCCACTGGAATACTGTTCCTCTGCTCTAGCCATTTTGCTTCCCGACCCAGGTTGTGCTGTCTATCTGTTTCAGCATCTTCTCTGCTGTCACTCTGTGCTTCTTCTTCTTCTCGGTCTGTCTGTCTGCCTGTCTGCGTAAGCCTCATACGCTATAAAAGCCAAGCTAACGCCTTAGGCCGCATTGCAAATTAGTGCATGTCATATGTGTTCCCCTGAATCAACACTTACCCTAAGTGTTCATTACTATTATCAGGGCTCCAGACTAACATTTCCCCCCGGTGCCACCAACTTCTACAGTTGGTGGCACCAGTCCCCCATATCATGAGTAATCATTTTATACAGTAATTCATAGTGCTTTATTAAGAACTGTAATAAATAGACTACTGAGTTATTCAATAAATAAGTTATTTCATCAATCACGTCCAAACAGGAATGTATTTTTCAATATATGTGGATGTGCAACCTAATCCAGTGATTGTCTTGAATTTTGGGTTGACAATTAGACTATAAGTCATCTATAAGTCTTTGCTAGGTAAAGCCCTGCCTTATCTCAGCTCACTGGTCACCATAGCAGCACCCACCCGTAGAACGCGCTCCAGCGGGTATATTTCACTGGTCACCCCCAATGCCAATTCCTCCTTTAGCCCCCTTTCCTTCCAGTTCTCTGCTGCCAATGACTGGAACGAACTGCAAAAATCACTGAAGCTAGAGACTCATGTCTCCCTCACCAACTTTAAGCACCAGCTGTCAGAGCAGCTCACAGATCACTGCACCTGTACATAGCCCATCTGTAAATAGCCCATCCAACTCCCTCATCCCCATACTGTTATATATTTGATTTGTTTTGCTCCTTTGCACCCCAGTATCTCTACTTGCACGCTCATCTTCTGCACATCTATCACTCCAGTGTTTAATTGCTATATTGTAATTATTTTGCCACTGTAGCCTATTTATTGCCTTACCTCCCTAATCCTACCTCATTTGCATACACTGTATATAGACTTTTTCTATTGTATTATTGACTGTATGTTTGTTTATTCCATGTGTAACATTGTGTTGTTGTTTGTGTTGCAATGCTTTGCTTTATCTTGGCCAGGTCACAGTTGTAAATGAGAGCTTGTTCTCAACTAGCTTACCTGGTTAAATAAAGGTGAAACCATTTTTTTATTTTTTATAATAAACTATGACTACAGTTGCTTTATTTTAAAGTTAAAATAGGACTCCAGAATTTCCATATGTTTTTTTTCTGTTCATTAGAGATGAATTACATACATCTTTATGTACACTAACTAGGCTTATTAATTTAAGGTTCAAAACCTGAGAAAGTGGAAATTCAAAACATATCGCTAACTCTAAATGTAATACCCAATGCTAGTAGCTATGTATTCATCCAACAGTAAATGTAATGTCCCCCCAAAAAAGTATACTACCCATGAAACCTATAGGCCTATACTCTCACAATGGCAGCTCCATATATCAAAGCCATATCAAATATCTTGAGCTGAGGTCACGCAAACTCACATTATTTCACATAGTTGCTCTTGAGCAAAATATTGAGAAATTAAAATGATACTTACAGAAAGCTAAGACAGGGTCAAGGCAACAGAGCTTCCAAAGCTGTGTTTTTCCCGCAATTGCATTTTGAAATGTTATAAGACACATGGGGGGTAAAGGAGAGTGGCTGGGTCATCACAGCAGCAGGCCCCAGCAAAATGAGCACAAGGGCAGGCCAGACACATTCATTACAGAAATCATAAGCATAATGCACTTTACTGATTGACCAAATCATGGTTTTAGCCACCCAAAAAACTAGACGTTTTGACTGAAGTGACAATGTAGAACGTGCTCTTTTTACGTTAATAGGCATCCTTTCCAATTTACGAGCGATGAACTTGGCTGTCTAACTGTTGACAGAGTTGGAGCAGGTCTCTTTGCTATGCCATGTTTGACTTTGAATGTGAGTTTGCGTGACCTCAGCTCAGTCTATCAGAAAACTGGGCTGGTCCATCTTGGTAGTGGTGTTGGTCATTGCCCATTATTCAGACCAAGGCTCATTATAGACTAGTATAACTGGCCTCAGGCCATGTCACCTTCATCATCATTTCTTTTTTTTTTAATGTTTTGTTTGTGAATTTCGACCAACCCACCCAACTTTTTTTTTTAAATGTCCAGGCCATCTGGCATTTGCCAGATACCAATCAAACCCGATTGAACTTCATTTATGATTCATCATCAACTCGATGTGATGCCAACTCCTGTGTCATCAGACAGTCACCGGCCTCACTCAGCTGCCAATACGTTAAATGTGAGAGGCAAGGTGGCTCTGTTGTGAGCCTCTTATGCTGTGGGACCCTCACATTTCATGGAGCACAATGAAGCAGCACCATCCAAATATCAAGAAGTGCCGATAGTGAAACACGTCTAATGAGATGGGAGAGCCCAAGTGGTTAACGAGGTCCCTCTCTGAGAAAGGAAGCTCTTTTATTGAAGGTGACGACTTGGACAACATTTATTTCACAAGTGGCTGAACCTCTCTGTCTTAAGCAGGTTCAGCGCTAAAGGCCACGCCCCTTCCTACCTGCCTGCAACCTCCTCTGTGTAATAACTTCCGTGAATGAACACGTTCTTCACCACCCAGATACAGTGCCTGCACATCATGTCCCATAGGCGGGAATTTAACACAGCTGCACGATGTCCATTTTAGGACAGCTGCATGTACTGTAAAGCAAGAGATTTGTCTGAAAGATAAGGAAAATGATACTGCCACTAATCTCAGCGTGATGTAAATTGAAGTTTCCAGGCCTAATAAAGAATTCATGTAAAAGCCAAAGTATCATTAATGGGAGCTGTGTTCATCTGACTAATGTGGAGTGAGGATCTAATCGAGGTCATCCCTTAACTGTTATTAGACTGCTCTCTCCCTCTCTCTATTGCTAACCAACATCTCTGATGAGACACTGCACTGAATCCCCATGCATCCTGCTGCTGACATCTTAATTCAATTGCTCTTGGGCAGGTTTTATCCCTCTGTAAACTGTGAATCCATTTGAATTCAATCCTTTTTTGACTTAAACAAAACTGCCCAGATATGTTTGCCCATGAAAGAAGTGCTCAGAAAGTGACTTTTTGGACCAGAATGCCAAAACATTCAGGAGATAAAGGTGCTCAAAGTTGGCACATTTTGTATACCCAGCCATACCATGAGACGTCCATGTCTTCGTCACTTGAAAAGATAAAAGGTTACGTTTTTATATGATTTAAAAGCTTTACAAGCAGTGCTGTCAAACTATTTTACCATCGAATGTCAACATAAATGGTCTATTCTATTATCTATATTTCTATGATTTCAATAGGTTTCATATGGAGGATTGAGAGTATAACTTAAAACAACAGATATTCCCATTCAAGTCAACATTCCTTGATGTGTGGACCTCCAACCATCTTTGTGGTACCATAAGAAAGTTGATATTTTAATTTTATTCCCATTTTAGTACATGTATCAGCCAAAACATGAAACCCACCCTATAATCAAGAGCATGTTGTGTCTTAAACGACAGCCGGCACAACACAAAAACCTTAGATGTTCAATAGGGTCTAAGCTACAACATTTGCCAATATGAAAAAAATCTGATTTTACGTGTTATTAGATAATTGTCGTAAAAAAAGGAAAATAATAATGTAAAAATTCACCCAGAAACGATAAAATAGTTTGACAACCTTGTTGGTAAGCCTTTAAATGATACCAACCTCAACCGTTTATCTGGATGCCTCATGGTATGTTGGGGTATGAAAAATGTATCAACGTTGAGTACGTTTATCTCTTGGATGTTTCGGCACTCAGGTCCAAAAAGTCCCTTTCTGAGCACTTCTACAACGGACTGATGTGTATGGAAGGTTGAGTTCAAATCAAAAGCGGTGCTGTCAAGAAGTGTTTGAATTCAAATGGATTTACCCTCACCTTCTTTTAGGGGTCTTTTGGGGGTTTGGAATCACCATATTTTGGCTTGTGGCTATGTCTAAATCATGTTTCATTCAGTTAGCGATGTGCAATGTCAGCTACTGTACACCAGGAGAAGCAGATGCGGTGGAACCTCTGAGGGCTTGGTTATGTAAGCGTATATTACTAATTTAACCACTTTTGAAATGTTAAAAATAGAATGTGGATACAGAGCAACAGTACTGTAACCTGGCCTTCCATCAAACTTATTACCCAAAGGTCACAGCGACAGAGGTTGAACCATGACAGCGCTCCACCTCATCAATCCATTTATAGGGATGCATGCTATTCTGCAGACTCATTCAGGCGGTAAGTGTCTGGCTGCAACCGGTGCACTCATAAGGTGAAGTACCTGTGCTGCCTCCAGGGAGCGAGCACGATTAAGCAACTTTGAGAGTTAGAACAACACGCTCTGCCGAGGTAGCAGGGCTGGGCTGGCCTCACCTCACCATCTAATCACAAAGGAAGATGCTCCCAAAGTGATGAGTGAGCAGTCCTTCCTCATTATTTTTTCAGCTCGACACCGGTTGTTACTTTGGCTCTGCAGAGTAAAAAACACAATTTCTGATTTCTTCCCCAGACTCTCTCTCTGTAGTTTCGGGCTCTCTGCAGACATCTTCATTACTTTCCCTGAACATTGAGTTCCAATTTCTGACATTCCTGGGACTTACTGTCCCGGGAGAGATGTATTCAATTGATAAGAAATGAAGTGAAACATCCCATCATCAGTGCCAACCTATTATTCAAGTTTCCTAGAAACAGCGGGCAGTAACTTTTAGTTCAGTTTCTCTCCAACGCAAACAAAAGCTATACTTTCACAGAAGGTCTTCCCATTATCACTTTGCGAAAAGCTGTGAAAGCACTGCCTAAGTGACTAGACGTGACTGTTTCATGTTTATCTAGTAGAATCAATGCTTAAGCAGGTGAGCAGGCAGCTTTGTGGGCACGAAGGGAGGGTGAAGCTCGGTCCCTAGACAGAACTGAAATTTTAATTAGCATTGCTAGCGGTTTGGGTCACCAACATAGACATCCATCTGAGAGTGCTCAATATTTAATTAAATGGCTCTTGCTTTGCACCTTTATTCTCCCAGCAACACCTTTTATCCGGCCTCCCAATTAATCAGCACAAAACAGTTAATGAGAAACAGCTCTGTCAAAAGCCAGCCCTCAATACTCCACAAATAACGTGTCACTGGCCCGATTCTCCTTCAGAGAAGATACAATGATGTTGAGTCATTCTGGCATGACATGTAAAGAATTATAGCACATACTTTGTGACGACTGAACAAACAGAGAACTGCTCCTAAATGTTGAATACTAGAAAGTATCAGTAAAGCTGTCAAAAATAGGATTTTTGCAGGTGCTTGGGGGGGTCACCAAGGTGCCAGCAGGTGCTTGGGGGGGTCACCAAAGGGATGAGCATGCTGTAGCACCAACTGGTAATTTGCTTGTCAAACATTTCATTCCAAAATCATGGGCATTAATATTGAGTTGGTCCCCCTTTTGCTGCTATAACATCTCCCACTCTTCTGGGAAGGCTTTCAGCTAGATGTTGGAACATTGCTGCCAGCAATTGAGGTCTGGCACTGATGTTGGGCGATTAGGCCTGGCTCGCAGTCGGCATTCCAATTCATCCCAAAAGTGTTCAATGGGGTTGAGGTCAGTAAGAGAAAGTTCAATGGGGTTGAGGTCAGTGCTCTGTGCAGGCCAGTCAAGTTCTTCCACACCGATCTCGACAAACCATTTCTGTACAGACCACGCTTTAAGCACTGGAGCATTGTCATTCTGAAACATGAAAGGGCCTTCTCCAAAATGTTGCCACAAAGTTAGAAGCACCGAATCGTTTAGAATGTCATTGTATGCTGTAGCGTTAAGATTTCCCTTCACTGGAACTATAGGGCCTAGCTCGAACCATGAAAAACAGCATCAGAACATTATTCCTCCTCCGCCAAACTTTACAGTTGGCACTATGCATTGGGGCAGGTAGTGTTCTCTTGGAATGCGCCAAACCTAGATTTGTTCGTCAGACTGCCAGATGGTGAAGCGTGAAACATCAAGTCCAATGGCAGCGAGCTTTACACCAGTCCAGCCAACACGCTTGGCATTGCGTATGTTGATTTTAAGCTTTTGAGTGGCTGCTCAGCCATGGAAATCCTTTTCATGAAGCTCCTGACGAACAGTTCTTATGCTGACATTGCTTCCAGAGGCTGTTTGGAACTCAATAGTGAGTGTTGCAAATGAGGACAGATTATTTTTACACCCCACACACTTCAGCATTCGGCGGTCCCGTTCTGTGCACTTGTGTGGCCTACCACTTTGCAGCTGAGCCGTTGTTGCTCGTAGGCGGTTCCACTTCACAATAACAGGACTTAAAGTTGACCGGGGCAGCTCGAGCAGGGCAGAATTTGGACAAACTGACTTGTTGGAAAGGTGTCATTCTATGACAATGCCAGGTTGAAAGTCACTGCGCTCTTCAAGAAGGCCATTCTACTGTTTGTTTATGGAGATTTCATGGCGTTTTGCTCGATGTTAAACACCCGTCAGCAACGGGTGTGACTGAAATAGCCAAATCCACTCATTTGTAGAGGTGTCCATATACGTTTGGCCATGTGGTGTGTATTTTCAGGCTCGCCACATTAATAAAGGCTGTCAATAACTGCTGCATGACTTCTCCCCATTACTAATTCAACAGATGCATTCAGTTAGAACAGCCAGTGTCAACACCCTTTGAAGATACATGTCTAAACATCTGAACATTTTCTGTTTGCTCTGAATGTAACTCTTGAGTCCTTTCTTCCATTTGATCACAGGCATTATTTGGTAGGTTGACTCCGCTTGCTTCTATTTCACTTTCTCATTGAACTTTTTAGCATTTAAATGACTTTTTGTAATTGCCTGGGCGTATCTTGAAATAGCACGAGGTCCCCCCACTACACTCCTCCTCCTCCTCTGTGTTGTCATCCTCCCTATTCACTCTCAATTACGAGCAAACACAAAGTGCTCCAGATCCCTGTCAGGAATTTACCTCACTTCAAGTGACTCACGTCACTGTTGGTCGTCCAACTTTGATTCATTTCTCTGTGACGCAGCCCAATTGAAGTCGGCTAGCCCCAACATCAAGTAAAATATTTACCAATTATTCACACAACCCTTGGGAAAGGGCCTTGAGAAGCACACATTGGTAGCATGCTGCTCACGAGACTGCACAGAAGTGTGTGTGGGTGTGTGTGTGTGTGTGTGTGTGTGTGTGTGTGTGTGTGTGTGTGTGTGTGTGTGTGTGAGGAAGGCTGCAGATAGTCGCTGGCATTTACGAGTGATCCTGCCTTTGAGTTCCTTATCTTGTGTATAAGGACTTTCACAAAATTGGTCCGGGGCAAGGTTTCATATTAGATCCTCTAGCCTGAGCACTAAGATGCTATTAAAGCTCAATTGGGTAAATATACACTTATGTATGGCTTGATAGAGATCAATGTACATCAGCACTAAAGCCTTTCCCTTCATAGTACAGTACTGCATCTAGCGCTGATTAAAACAACTGAAAATGAACACTAAGAGCACTGTCATTGATTATCAGGAAGACAATGTTCATAATTCACAATTGTGAAGAAAACTGTGTAGTGCTGCAATAACTTCACTGAAGAATGGCATTTTGAAATCTGAAATAAAAAGCCGTGGTAGAAAGGATTTCCCACACATATTGACCAGCTCATGTTATAGACCGAAGCGCGCTACATGGCAGACCAATCCGAACTCAGATCTCGGCATGTCCAACGAACCCATTATCTGAGCCAATCATGGCTAGCGGGAAGGATCCTTTATTTTTCTGTGTCTAAACCAACTGGGTTCGTAATTTAATAATTGTATTCGTATTTACAGATGGCATACAAGTTTGTTATTAAGGCACATGAAAGTTCACATGTTCCAGAAGGCATTTCTGTCAAAAAACGCATTTTGATAAAAAAAATTCAAATGGCTCACTTGTGATCTAGTGACGTGTGACATACGCCTAGTTTCCTGAAATGAGTAACAAATATATTTGTATTTTTATTTTTTATAAGTTCATTCATTTGCCAATAGATCTGACCTGCTGAAAGAGCGAAAACAATTCTCTCTTCAAATAAATAATAAGTCACTCAAAATGAACAATGATCCTGAGATATTCTTCCCTAATAGAAATGTATAAAGTCTTCAAGAAGGTAGCCATAGTTTGAAATAATACACTTGCCATCTAAAAAAGAACTATGGAATATAATAGGAAAAGGAAGCAGAAGCTGCGATTAAAGAGTTTTACAGGCCCTGTGGGCACTTTACCTTAAATCAGAGCTTTCTAGAGAACACAAAGACTATTTATATTACAATATCCCACAGTCAAGATAAGCCTGTGGTTTAAATTGGCATCAAACACTTTTAAAATGTTGTCTGCAGTCCAATGAAAAGACGACAGGCAGTATGTAAATAGAGTTAGTATCAGGCACTTGGCATACGCCAGTGAAGGGGAAGATGGCTCTCTCTGTGACGTACATTATGAAACTGTGAGAGTGACTCACTCTCTGATCATGGATCTGTGAGCCTACAACATGAATGCAAGGGCCTCCGTGTCATAGCAATTATAGGAAAGAATTTCATAAGACAGTTTTTAGACGACATTATTTGAACAGAACAGCCTCAATTCATCGCGGCATGGACTCTACAAGGTGTCGAAAGCATTCCACAGGAATGCTGGCCCATGTTGACTCCAATGCTTCCCACAGTTGTGTCAAGTTGGCTGGATGTCATTTGGGTGGTGGATACACATGGGAAACTGTTGAGTGTTAAAAATCCAGCAGCGTTTCAGATCTTGACACAAACGGGTGCTCTTGGCACCCCGTTCAAAAGCACTTAAATATTTAGCCTTGCCCATTCACCTTCTGAATGGCACACATACACAATCCATGTCTCAATTGTCTCAAGGCTTAAAAATCCTTATTTAACCTCTCTCCTCCCATTCATCTCCACTGTCTGAAGTGGATTTAACAAGTGACATCAATAAGAGATCATAGCTTTCACCTGGATTCACCACGTCAGTCTATGTCATGGAAAGAGCAGTACTGTATACACTGTGTACAAAACATTAGGAAACATTAAAGGGTTCTACTAAGCTAACATATGGAATTGTTTTAAGATGGTAATACCATGGATCATTTAGCTATTTGATTTTACATGTTAGGACCCCTGTAGGTATATCAATATAGAATTTGGCCTTACTACTAAGGCACATAGAAACACATTGAACAACACATTCATAAATGGCAAAACAGTCAAAAAATGTATCATAAGGAATAAGGTTTTGAAATGTCTGTCAGATATATAGGAGATATTTTCGTTTTTTGGTCACAAAACTACCTCTATACTTTCATCATTTTTTAAAACCAGTATCTCTATCTTAAATTGATGGATTTTGATGGGGATTTTTGTATTACGTTACTTAGCTTGACACTCAGGTGCATCACTAGACTCTTAAGGATTAAAGTCCTTCAGTCTGTTACTCCGTTTGATGGCGTATCTCTCCAGGGAGACCAGGTCAGACAGTAAGCCAGCGTATAGTTGAAACATTGGGTCTGCTTTTCCAGCTTAACATATCACTTTTTTTGGTGACTGTTAATGAAATCAATCGGAACTGTTGTTTGTCCTTGGAGAGAGAAGAAACAAAGGGGTAGTCTTCATCAAGATAGTGTATACAGAGTGATGGGGATGCAGGAATGGTAATATCGAGGATGACTGAGAGAATGCTCCAAACCTTTTTCCAGTAACTCTCAATGATGAGACAAGAGACCAGAATGCATGGAGGTGAGTGTCGGGAAGGTCTTTTTGGCAGAATGGACACAGAACCGAATCAACAAGCCCCATCAGGGACAGTTCTATTGGTCTAGTGTAATTTGTGTAGGATTTTGTACTGGATACGATTTATTTCCGTATTACATGAGATGCTATGGGTGCTGATAAGTACATTCTTCTGGGCTTCTCTGTCAAGGGAGATGTCCAGATCGTTGGTCCATTTCTCTTGGAAGGATAGAGTATCACCATTTTTTTATACATTTTGAAAGTAATACTTTTTGAACTTCGGCTGTCTAAGTGAAATTGACTTAGCCCTGAGATACGTTGCTTTGGATCAAATTGCAATTTAGACTTCAGTACTGTAGCTGTTTAATCAGTAGCTATTGGAAACTTGAGGAGCTATTCAAATTATACATTTCATGTAACTCCTTAATTGGAATGAACTGTCCTTTATCAAGTAACTGGTAGATGTACATAATAATTTTATTTTTCCATTGAGTAAATTTGAAAAACGGGATTGGACCAAATATGAGAGTTCATCATTTCTTTGTGGGCTTTTGTCCATGCTTCCAGTGTATAAAGTTAAGGGATTGGAATATGGTGGAAATGACAAGATTATGTTATAATACTTTTATTGCATCAAATGGTTGTTTTATGCAACAGAATCGAAGGTTCTTATAACTCTCTATTGTGTCTGTGTGAACTGAAAGTGGGCCTCTGGGAGAGAACACCGACAGGATGTCTTTGGGGATACCACATTCCAGAGCAGGAGAAAACGTTTCAGTACTGGGGTACCAGGGGGAGATGGCTCCAGTATGGAGTTGGGGGGGCTAGACACTGGTCTCTACACAATGAGAACGGTTTTTACAGTAGATACTGTCTGCTGTGAATTCTAAGTATCTTTCATACAAATCTTAACCTTGTGACCCGTTCCATACATCTGTTGTGTGTCATGTAGACTGAAGGAGGATGGACTTTGCTATAACATTCTGTGGCTCAACCCAGCTCATTGAGTTCTCAGTGATCACCTTCAGGGGTGATTACCGACCAGCTCCATTCGTGAAGTAATTAAATAATAATGTTTGATTGTTTTGAAAAAATTGGTCTCTCCTTTTGATTACAATAATTCTACCACAGGAAAAGGGCAGTTTTTTTAAACAGATTGTGAAATATAAGGCAGATCTTGGTTTCACACAGAAGTCTTTTATATCAATCCAGGAAGGTGAGTTTACACTTTGATAATTGAGCCATTCGGCTATGTTATTAATTTGGAAGGCCAAATAATATTTTTGAAATTCTGGTGTTCCTAGGCTTATGTGTAATGTAGTAAGTATAATTCTGGCCTTTAACTGTCTCAAATAAAATATTGAGATGGTTAAGGGATATCAAACCATTTCTGGAATCATGGAGAAAATATAGTACATTAATACGACCGGTAAGGAACAGAGGAAGATAATTCCATCTTTCGAGATCATCTCGAGATCACCGATTTCAATAGTTGCAGGAAATTATATTTTGAACAATATATCTAGCTTGTGTGGTACTTGTACTACGAGATATATATTTTCTTTGTATTTTACCACCTTTTTCTCCCCAATTTTGATCTTGTCTCATCGCTGCAACTCCCAAACAGGCTCGGAAGGTGAAGGTCGAGTCATGCATCCTCCGAAACGTCAAATATCTTAACACCTGACCGCTTAACCCGGAAGTCAACCCCACCATAGTGGCGGCGGAAAACACCATTCACCTGACGACCGAGGTCAGCCTGCAGGCTCCCCGACTGCCACAAGAAGTCGCTAGAGCACGATGAGCCAAGAAAAGCCCCCCCGGCCAAACCCTCCCCTAACCCGGGCGAAGCTGAGGCTAATTGTGCACTTCTCTATGGGACTCCCGATCACGTCAAGTTGTAATACAGCCCGGGATTGAACTCGGGTCTGTATTGATGCCTCTAGCACTGCAATGCCTTAGACCAATGCAATGCCTTAGACCACTGCTCCACTTGGGAGGCCTACTCTGAGATATTGTATGCCTTGATATTACCATCTGAAGGGAACGTTTTGGCTAAAGAGTCCCAATTATTATTATTTTATTTATTTAACCTTTATTTAACAAGGCAAGTCAGTTAAGAACAAATTATTATTTACATTGACAGCCTACATTAAATTGATTTATGGGGAGAATTTCTGATTTGTCCCAGTTAATCTTATATCTTGATATACTACCGAATGCGTCGATTGTCGCGAGCAAGTGTTCTAATGATCGATCAGATTCTTGTACAAACATCAGAATATCATCAGCATAGAGACTTATGTTGTGAGTTATGTTTGTGGATCGGACTCCTATGGCTGTTTTGGCTAAATTTGTAAACAGAAGTGAACACAATGGACAGCCTTGTCGGGTCCTTTTTAGTATTTTGAACAGATTAGAAATTATACTGAACAAAAATATAAACGCGCCATATGAAGTGTCCCATATTTCATGAGCTGAAATAAAAAATCCCCAACATTTTCCATTTGCACTAAAAGCTTATTTCTGTTTACATTCCTGTTAGTGAGCATTTTTTCTTTGCCAAAATAATTCATCCACCTGAAAGGTGTGTCATATCAAGAAGCTGATTAAATTCATCTTTGAGTTGGAAATTTGGGATAGCAAATATGCATTTCAGATGAAAAGGTCTATAAGGGAATACATTTTATGATGGGGTGAGAAATAGGTATAGTCGCTCTCGTTCGGATTGAAATACCGTACTTTGTTCTTCTATGTAGCCTTTAAAACTTGTTTGGAAGTTTGCCTGCCCTGTGAGTTCTGTTATACTCACAGACATAATTCAAACGGTTTTAGAAACTTCAGAGTGTTTTCCATCCAATATTAATAATAATATGCATATATTAGCAATTTAGGACAGATTTTGATGCAGTTCACTATGGGCACGCAATTCATCCAAAGTGGAAATACTGCCCCCTATCTCTAACTGGTTCCTGAAGCACTGGTTGAATGCAGTGGTGGAAAAAGTACTCAATTCTCATACAGTAAAAGTAAAGATACTTTAATAGAAATGTACTCAAGTGAACCAAATAGAATTATGGGGCCGGATTCACAAAACATTACTTACGAAAAAACATTAGAAGTTTCTTAATGATAAATGCAATTCTTCAAAATTCGTAGTTTTCTTAGGAACTTCGTAAATATCTTTCTAAAGGTCTTCTTAAGGATGGTTGGTTTTTCTTTGGATTTTCGCCTACCATATCAATTGTGTTATAGTCCCATACATTATTTTAAAATTTCTACAAACTTCAAAGTGTTTTCTATCCAATGCTACCAATTATATGCATATCCAGGCTTCTGGGCCTGAGTAACATTCAGTTTACTTTGGGCACATCAGTCAGGCGGAAATTCATATATTAGCTTCTGGGACTAGGTAGCAGGCAGTTTACTCTGGGCACCTCTGGGCACCTTATTCATCCAAGCTACTCAATACTGCCCCCAGCCATAACATTGAGTGACTGCTGCCAACATACTGACTCAAATCTCTAGCCACTTTAATAATCAATAATTGGATGTAATAAATGTATCACTAGTCAATTTAAACAATGCCACTTTATAAAATGAATACATACCCTACATTACTCATCTCATATGTATATACTGTACTTTATACCATCTACTGCATCTTGCCTATGCCGCACGGCCATCGCTCATCCATACATTTATATGTACATATTCTTATTCATCCCTTTACACTTGTGTGTATAAGGTAGTTGTTGTGGAACTGTTAGATTACCTGTTAGAAATTACTGCACTGTCGGAACTAGAAGCACAGGCATTTCGCTACAATCGCATCAACATTTGCTAACCATGTGTATGTGACCTGTCACGACTTCCGCCGAAGTTGGTTCCTCTCCTTGTTCGGGTGGCATTTGGCGGTCGGCGTTGCCGGTCTTCTAGCCATCCTTGATCCATTTTTGATTTTCCATTTGTTTTGTCTTGTCCTCCCACACACCTGGTTTCAATTCCATCATTACATGTTGTGTATTTAACCCTCTGTTCCCCCCATGTCATGTCCGTAATTGTTTATTGTAAGTGCTTGTGCACGTTATTCTGGAGTGCGACGGGTTTTGTACCCATTGTATTGATTGTTCTGTTTACAGTGATTTTTATTATTAAACTGCGCGGCTGTAACAGTGTTTTGCTCTCCTGCGCCTGACTTCTTTGCCGCAGTACGCACCCCTTACCTGACCAATAAAATTGTATTTGATTTGATTCGCAGAGAATAGCTTAACCCAAACTGTTAACGTGTTGTTGAGCTATATGTTCTCAATTTAAAAACTGTACCAGTAGACAATGTATATAAGGCTTATCATTTTACTAGATGTTGTACATACCTTGTGCTGGCATAAAATTGTTTAGTGCAAATCCAATCCATGTAATCTAGGTCGTGAAATGTCTGGAAGCAAGAGATGATAGGATTCTTAGCATTCTACACACTACTACTACTACTACTACTAAGTACAATGCCAGAGACTGTACTTTTCTCCCAGGTCTGAGTGGCACATGGAAGTGCCATTTTGGAATTGAAGATGGTTTGCCTAAGACTACCACAACAATTACGTTGTTTATTCTAAATGTATACAAATTGTAAAATAAATGAAGAATAGTTAGTCTATAAGAAATACATGATATTCAATGAGGAAAGACAAAGCAGAAATGGCACATACAAAATGTTCATGTAACAATTTAGCTCATGATTAAAGTACCGTATGTTTATAATATTTTAAACAATAGTATTTTACATGTTCCAAATGACATTTTATATATTCATACGGTGTAATTAAGGGCACACTTTTGACATGACGAAGGTGCTCTTTACTCACATGGCACACCAGAATCATTCAGATTGACAACCGTTTTGTCTAACTGAGGGATGTCTCATTTCATATCTGGAAAAGGACGAAGTAGAAGTAGAGACTGATGCTGCTGCAGGATTGCTGACTTTCACAGTGGGAATCCAGTCGACATGGGTGTCTTGATAGAGGTCAGCTGGTGAGCCAACAGAACATGAACAAATTAAAAGCACACCTGATGTTTCAGTATCACTTCTTCAGGTCACCTATACCATCAGGGCTCTTGATTTATTGGTTGTGTTTCATTCATTCAGGTGTTTCAGTGTCATATAAAGATTGAATCTATTGTTGGGCTGGAACAACCAATAGTCAACACAGCATGGTTGTCCTATTCCATTGAAGCATTGTCATTTTCTGTCCATACAGTACATTTTCCCTCCTCTTATGAATAAAGTTGACAACAAATTATCATTGGGTCAGTGCCACTACAGGTTTTTGTTGGACAATAATGTCCTCCTCCATGCTAGATGGCATCATATTGCACAATTTGTGTGTCCCCTTTTCATAAGCCTAGATTACATGGTTGCATTCAAGACAAGGTTGTTTTTTTATTGATCTGTTGTCATTGTCAGCACAGTAGGCCTTGGCTACCCTTGTGCTTTGTCGTATTAAAAAAGATTCTGCTAATGTCGGCAGTCATATAAAGTGTAGTAGAATTGCATGAAGTGTTTATTAACCTCTCTGGGATATGTGGGATGCTAGCGTCCCACCTGGCCAAAAGCCAGGGAAAATGCAGAGCGCCAAATTCAATTCAATTACTATAAAAATCTAACTTTCATTAAATCACACATGCAAGATAGCAAATTAAAGCTAAACTTGTTGTGAATCCAGCCATCATGTCAGATTTCAAAAAGACCTTTCGGCGAAAGCAAACGATGCTATTATCTGAGGATAGCACCTCGGTAAACAAAGAGAAACCATATTTCAACCCTGCAGGCGCGACACAAAACGCAGAAATGAAAATATAATTAATGCCTTACCTTTGACGAGCTTCTTTTGTTGGCACTCCAATATGTCCCATAAACATCACAAATGGTCCTTTTGTTCGATTAATTCCGTTGATATATATCCAAAATGTCCATTTATTTGAAGCGTTTGATCCAGAAAAACACTAGTTCCAACTTGCTCAACGTGACTACAAGATATCTCAAAAGTTACCTGTAAACTTTGCCAAAACATTTCAAACTACTTTTGTAATACAACTATAGGTATTTTTTAACGTAAAGAATCGATCAAATTGAAGACGGGATGATTTGTGTTCAATACAGGAAGAAAACAAACTGTAGCTAGCTTTCTGGTCACATGCCTCTATCTAACAGTACACTTCAAGTGACCCTCATTCAAGATGGCCGTACTTATTCATTACACAAAGAAATAACCTCAACCAATTTCTAAAGACTGTGGACATCCAGTGGAAGCTATAGGAACTGCAAGAAGGTCCCTTAGAAATCTGAATTCCCAATGAAAACCCATTGAAAAGAGAGTGACCTCAAAAAAAAAAAACGTTTTACAAACTTCAGAGTGTTTTCTATCCAAATCTACTAATGATATGCATATCTTATCTTCTGGGGATGAGTAGCAGGCAGTTGAATTTGGGCATGCATTTCATCCGGACATGAAAATACTGCCCCCTGTCACCAAAAGGTTTTAAGGTCACATTTTTCCCGTGCAAAGGAAATAAACTTTTCTGATATAGCCTATGGGCTTTTGCCACTACAAGCTCATTAATAGTCTAAATTATGACCATCCAACCTACTCATCACATTAGGAGTAGAAGACTTATGCAGTTATAGATGAATGCAATGCATTATTATAAAGGTGCCTTTTATGGTGAAAAAATTGCTTCCCCAAAACTTTAAGCTCATGCGCTGCCTATGTAAGAGAGACATACTAATAGCTAGACTACAAGCTAGCTAGCGAATGTTGGCTAACTTATTCTTCTTGTTAACACCTGGTTTTACTAAGAGCTAAACTAAACTCGACATCGGTCAGACTTACCAGTGATGAAATGATCGGAGCAGACCCTGTACTGGCAGCTGTCTGGGTTCAGGTCTTGATGGGCAAAAAGGCTTCATCGCTTTTCTGACAGTTCTTCTTTCATGATTGCAGATTTTTCATCCTCCAGAGTGGTGCAGCGGTCTAATGCACTGCATCGCAGTGAGGTGTCACTACAGACACGGGTTCAACCCCAGGCTGTGTCACAGCTGGCCGTGACCGGGAGACCCATGAAATGGGATGTCATTGTCCCATCGTGCTCTAGCGACTCCTTGTGGCAGGCCAAGCGCCCACAAGCTGACTTCGGTAACCAGGTTTACAGCGTTTCCTCTGACACATTAGTGCAGCTGGCTTCTGTGTTAAGCTGCCTCTCCCAAGTCCGTACAGGAGTTGCAGCGATCGGACAAGACTGTAACTACCAATTGGATATCATGAAAAAGTGTATATTTTTTCCAGTTGTCTTTCCTGCCTTGTTAGAGCAGCCAAATCCTGCACAGAAAAGAAGTGGTGATGAATCAACTAGTTGTTGTCGGAAGAATTAATCCGATGGTCTTCCAACATGGCCGCCAGGAGGTGTCGTACATTGTACAACTGTAAGCCCTCTATACTGTATGATAACGTATCTGCCACTGGATCCTAGATCTCCATATCTGAATGGTAAATATAACATAGGCGTACTATTATGCCCGGTTTCTTATACATTTTCTACAGATTGCTACATAGTTTAACAAACTATTTCAACAACTGTATGATCAAAAGCATCGCTATAGATCATGAGTCATAGATCAAACTCATTCCAGGAAGGACCGAGTGTCTGCAGGTATTCGCTCCTCCCTTAATACTTGATTGATGAATTAAGGTCACTAATTAGTAAAGAACTCCCCTCACCTGGTTGTCTAGGTCTTAATTGAAAGGAAAAAACAAAAACCTGAACATACTAGGCACTCCATGGAATGAGTTTGCTATAGGTCAATCATTGAATATACCCAGAAAACCACAAAATAGCCCTTCCAGACCCATCTCTCCACTCACTCCTTCACTGGCTGGATGTCCCAGTGAGTCACAGAGCTACTTCCGTGGCGTCTATGTTACAAGCCATGTGGAAACAAGTCTCACTTCCCACTGTTCTCCTCCAGCAGTTCCACACTTTCCACCGAAATAAATTGTTTCAAATGAGAGCTGCCACCGCCTCTCCACTCCACCGTGAGTGCCTCCTCCTCCCTTATGAATACCAGTCATAAAAAACAAAGGTGGCCTAAGGGACTTGTGCTGAAAACCTAAACAAGCAGACAGTGTGCCAAGTCAACAGGAGGAGTTCGACAAAGAGAAAAGAAAATGTGACTCATTTAAATGTTGACATTGGAAGCGGGATTTCTTTTAGTGACTGTGGACTATAAACTATCCCCTGAAGAGGAAATGCATTTTCCTTCAAATGACTTGTAACCTTGACACAGTGCTTTATGCAATACATATTCAAACATAGATTCAGGGCAGTGGGGATAGGAATCATATACTGTAACTGAGCACATCTCCATTTCAATACTCAAAACCGTACAGTTTATCATACAATAGATTTGATAATCAGACAATAGCAAAGGTCACTTATTGAAGGAGGCATCTGGACATGCAGATCAATGCCCTTTGGCTGCTTTCTGAGCTCCCTTTGATGTTTGCAGTTTCATGCTACACAGGCAGAATGGAGCTGGGTCGGAGCTATGGCTGCAAAGGGAGGGTATTTTACTGGAAACTTTTTGGGGGAATTTTATAAGATGTTATCAAGTGGCCTTTTGGGGTACATCAGTTTTTAACGAAGGTGTCTGTAATTATCTCTGGCCCTCTGTGTGGCCTTATCACATATATAAAATAAACCAAATGACCTGATACATTTAAAAAAAATGTTTTTACTTAATATAAACCATCAACTTGAAATCAAAGATTATTTGTCACGTGCGCCGAATATAACAGGTGTAGTAGACCTTACAGTGAACCGCTTACGTACAGGCTCTAACCAATAGTGCAAAAACGGTATTAGGTGAACAATAGGTAAGTAAACAAATAAAAACAACAGTAAAAAGACAGTGAAAAACAGTAGCGAGGCTACATACAGGTACCGGTTTGTCGGACTGGTTGAGGTAGTATGCACATGTGGATATGGTTAAAGTGACTATACATATATGATGAACAGAGAGTAGCAGTAGCGTAAAAGAGGGGTTGGTGGGGGGTGGGTGGCGGGACACAGTGCGGATAGCCAGGTTCGCCAATGTGCGGGAGCACTGGTTGGTTGGGCCAATTGAGGTAGTATGTACATATGTACATGAATATATAGTTAAAGTGACTATGCATATATGATCAACAGAGAGTAGCAGCAGTGTAAAAGAGGGGTTGGGGGGGAACACAATGGAAATAGTCTGGGTAGCCATTTGATTACCTGTTCAGGAATCTTATGGATTGGGGGTAAAAACTGTTGAAAAGCGTTTTTGTCCTAGACTTGGCACTCCGGTACCGCTTGCAGGGCGGTAGTAGAGAGAACAGTCTATGACTGGGGTGGCTGGGGTCTTTGACCATTTTTAGGGCATTCCTCTGACACTGCCTGGTGTAGAGGTCCTGGACGGCAGGCAGCTTAGCCCCAGTGATGTACTGGGCCGTACGCACTACCCTCTGTAGTGCCTTGCGGTCGGAGGCCGAGCAATTGCCGTACTCGGCAGTGAGACTGAAAAACAGCTTCTATCTCAAGGCCATCAGACTGTTAAACAGCCACCACTAACATTGAGTGGCTACTGCCAACACACTGTCAATGACACTGACTCTACTCCAGCCACTTTAATAATGGGAATTGATGGGAAATGATGTAAATATATCACTAGCCACTTTAAACAATGCTACCTTATATAATGTTACTTACCCTACATTATTCATCTCATATGCATACGTAGATACTGTACCCTATATCATCGACTGCATCCTTATGTAATACATGTATCACTAGCCACTTTAACTATGCCACTTGGTTTACATACTCATCTCATATGTATATACTGTACTCGATATCATCTACCGTATCTTGCCTATGCTGCTCTGTACCATCACTCATTCATATATCCTTATGTACATATTCTTTATCCCCTTACACTGTGTATAAGACAGTAGTTTTTTTTTTTGGAATTGTTAGTTAGATTACTTGTTCGTTATTACTGCATTGTCGGAACTAGAAGCACAAGCATTTCGCTACACTCGCATTAACATCTGCTAACCATGTGTATGTGACAAATAAAATTTGATTTGATTTGATGCAACCAGTCAGGATGCTCTCGATGTTGCAGCTGTAGGAGGATCTCAGGACCCATACCAAATCTTTTTAGTTTCCTGAGGGGGAATAGGCTTTGTTGTGCCCACTTCACGACTGTCTTGGTGTGTTTGGACCATTCTAGTTTGTTGGTGATGTGGACACCAAGGAACTTGAAGCTCTCAACCAGCTCGGTCCTCCTTTTCCTGTAGTCCACAATCATCACCTTAGTCTTGGTTACGTTGAGGGTTAGGTTGTTATTCTGGCACCACTCGGCCAGGTTTCTGACCTCCTCCCTATAGGTTGTCTCCTCGTTGTCGGTGATCAGGCCTACCACTGTTGTGTCGTCTGCAAACTTAATGATGGTGTTGGAGTCGTGCCCGACCATGCAGTCGTGGGTGAACAGGGAGTACAGTAGGGGACTGAGCACGCAACTTAGTGAATACCATTGGTGTTTAATATGAGCTTTTCAGCATGAAATATCCTTTATATTTTTTTTTACACACTAACATTTATTGTACAATGTCAATATGTCTGTTGTAATGTTTTGGTGCCCAAACTGGTAACAGTTGTGAAAAAAAAGTCAATAGTTGGAAGAGTTCGTTGAAAATAGTGGCATTGTTGATTAGATGCTTTTTTCGTGAAATGGGCTATTTTCTCTTAAACCATATGGTCTATCCAGTAGAAACTCATGGGCAATATGGGCAGAGATATAAACAATGAATACTACATGTGCATACATTTTTAAAAGTTATTCAAGTATTCATTACCCAAGTTAACATAGATTGCCATAGATTACCTGTTAATTACCAAAGAGTCAAGTAACTTTGGTAAATTACCAGTATTTTTGCAAATAAGAATCCCTACTCGGAGCAATGAAGAGGAAAGGAGAGGAGAAGTGAGGAGAAGAGTGCTGTCTCTACATACTCAATTACTGTGAATTAATTTGGGTGAGATGGAGGAAGTCTAATCAGTCTCGCAGGATCTCCTGTGGCTCCAGCTCTATTCACAACATTAACATCTGGTCTCGCTAGCACAGTCAGACGCATGCCACTTTCTAGCCTTCTGCTTTTACGTCGGAACAAGAAACACTCTACTCTATTTTCCTTCTCTTCTGTCAAAACACTGTGTAATTACTGTATGTTGAAAGGAAGTCCCGTTTCTAGAAGAGGCTGGTGTTTGTTGCTAACTTTCTATCCCCAGCTGTACTGGTAATCTTTTGTAAAACATCAGAATTACAGTACCAGCATGACTTGGTAAGTGATATCCAGTAAAGGCAAAACACTATAATCCCTTTGAACTTTGTCTCAGATGTTTATAAAAAGAGTCCTATAACAGAATGGCTTTCACTTTTAATGATAACCCGAGCTAACATGCTAGCAACTGTACATATCAGCTGAGGGAATAATCATCTTGATAGTATTGCAGCATTGTAGCGGTGCATTTGAAAATCTCTTGCATCATAATCAGAAATAATAGCCTGGTGGAAAATGTATTATTTATAAAAACCCAGTTTGAATTGGAGATACAGTACCAGTCAAAAGTTTGGACACACCTTCTTTATTTGTACTATTTTCTGCATTGTAGAATAATAGTGAATACATCAAAACTATGAAAACACACATATGGAATCATGTAGTAACTGAAAACGTGTGAAACCAATCAAAATATATTTTATATTTGAGAGTCTTCAAAGTCAAATCAAATCAAATTTTATTGGTCACATAACCATGGTTAGCAGAGTTAATGCTAGTGTAGAAAAATACTTGTGCTTCTAGTTCCGACAGTGCGGTAATATATACCAAATAATCTAACAATTCCACAACAACTGCCTAATACACACACATCTAAATGGATGGACTAAGAATATGTAAACATAAATATATGGATGAGAGATGACCGAGCGGCATAGGCAAGATGCAATAGATGGTATAAAACACAGTATATACATGTGAGATGAGTAATGTAAGATATGTAAACATTATTAAAGTTGCATTATTATAGTGACTAGTGATCCATGTATTAAAGTGGCCAATGATTTTAAGTCTGAATGTAGGCAGCAGCCTCTCTGTGTTAGTGATGGCTGTTTAACAGTCTGATGGCCTTGACATAGAAGCTGTTTTTCAGTTTCTCGGTCCCAGCTTTGATGCACCTGTACTAGCCTCGCCTTCTGGATGATAGCGGGGTGAACAGGCATTGGCTCGGGTAGTTGTTGTCCTTGATGACCTTTTGGCAGACCGCACCACCCTCTGGAGAGCCTTGCGGTTGTAGGCGGTGCAGTTGCCCATACCAGGCAATGATACAGCCCGACAGGATGCTCTCAATTGTGCATCTGTAAAAGTTTGTGAGGGTTTTAGGTGACAAGCCACATTTCTTCAGACTCCTGAGACTGTTGCGTCTACTTCACCACACTGTCTGTGTGGGAGGACCATTTCAGTTTGTCCGAGATGTGCACACCATATAACTTAAAACTTTACACCATCTCCACTGCTGTCCCTTCGATGTGGATAGTGGGGGGGCTCCCTCTGCTGTTTCCTGAAGTCCACGATCATCTCCTTTGTTTTGTTGACGTTGAGTGAGAGGTTGTTTTCCTGACACCACACTCCGAGGGCCCTCATCTCCTCCCTGTAGGATGTCTCATCATTGTTGGTAATCAAGCTCACTACTATTGTGTCATCTGCAAACTTGATGATTGAGTTCAAGGTGTGCATGGCCATGCAGTCATGGGTGAACAGGGAGTACAGGAGGAGGCTGAGAACGGACCTTTGTGGAGCCCCGGTGTTGAGGATCAGCTCAGTGGAGATGGTTCCTACCTTCACCACCTGGGGGTGGCCCGTCAGAAAGTCCAGGACCCAATTACACAGGGTTGAGACCCAGGGCCTCAAGCTTAGTGATGAGCTTGGAGGGAACTATGGTGTTGAATGCTGAGCTGTAGTCAATGAGCAGCATTCTTACATAGGTATCCCTCTTGTCCAGATGGGATAGGGCAGGTGCAGTGTGATGGCGATTGCATCGTCTGTGGACCTATTGGGGCGGTATGCAAATTGAAGTGGGTCTAGGGTGGCAGGTAAGTTAGAGGTGATATGATCCTTGACTCATTTCTCAAAGCACCTCATGATGACAGAAGTAAGTGCTATGGGGCGATAGTGATTTAGTTCAGTTACCTTTGCCTTCTTGGGTACAGGAACTATGGTGGCCATCTTGAAGCATGTGGGGACAGCAGACTGGGATAGGGAGAGATTGAATATATCCGTAACACACCAGCCAGCTGGTCAGCGCATGCTCTGAGGACGCGGCTAGGTATGTTGTCTGGGCCAGCAGCCTTGCGAGGGTTTACACACTTAAATGTCTTACTCACGTCGGGCCACGGAGAAGGAGTGGGGGCGCAGTCCTTGGTAGCAGACCACATCAGTGGCACTGTATTATCCTCTAGGCGGGCAAAGAAGGTATTTAGTTTTTCTGGACGCAAGACATCTGTGTCCGTGACGTGGCTGGTTTTTCTTTTTGTAATCCGTAGACACCGCCACATACGTCTCGTGTCTGAGCCGTTGAATTGTGACTCCATTTAGTCCCTATACCGACATTTTGCTTGTTTGATTGCATTACGGAAGGAATAAGTACACTGTTCATATTCTACCATATTCCCAGTCATCTTTCCGTGGTTAAATGCGGTGGTTCGCGCTTTCAGTTTTGCGCGGATGCCGCCATCTATCCACGGTTTCTGGATAGGATAGGTTTTAATAGTCACAGTGGGTACAACATCTCTAATGCACTTCCTTATAAACTCACTCACCGAATTAGCAAATAAATGTATGTTATTCTCTGAGGCTGCCCGGGAAATTTCCCAGTCCACGTGATCAAAACAATCTTGAAGTCTGGATTTCGATTGGTCAGACCAGCGTTGAATAGTCCTTGTCACGGGAACATCCTGTTTAAAATGAAAGAGAAAAAAGAGAGGAAGCTACAGTATATACAGGGTCAGTGGCAATACCAAATGTACAATGTGCAGGGATATTGAGATAGAGTATTGAGATAGATATGTACATGTTGGCAGTGATTAGGAGAAAGTGAGTGGTAGCAGGATTACTACTAATAATAATAGTAAACAGTATGGCAGCACCATAAGTGGTTGGTGTGTGTGTGTGTGTGTGTGTGTGTGTGTGTGTGTGTGTGTGTGTGTGTAGATTGATGAGGGGAAAAATGTTTAATCTCTTTTAGAATAAGGCTGTAACGTAACAAAATATGGAAAAAGTCAAGGGGTCTGATTACTTTCCAAATGCACTGTACATGTATACAGGAGTAAGTCACCAGTAGCAGGATAAATTGATAGATACTACTTTAAAAGTCTTATGGCCAGGTGAAAAAAAGCTGTTTAGGAGTCTGTTGGTCTGAGCCTTGGTGCACCGGTATCGCCTGCCGTACAGGAACATGGAGAACAGTCCATGTCTTCGGTGGCTAGGCCATTTTTCAGGCCCTTCTCAAAAAAAACTATATCGGTACACTAACATTTCAGATCAAAGTGGCAAGTGGCACAGAGGTCTAAG